>NC_064615.1:366115449-366416338 GCF_023898315.1 Schistocerca nitens | reverse complement strand
GGGTTCCCGGGTTCGATTCCCGGCGGGGTCAGGGATTTTCTCTGCCTCGTGATGGCTGGGTGTTGTGTGATGTCCTTAGGTTAGTTAGGTTTAAGTAGTTCTAAGTTCTAGGGGACTGATGACCATAGATGTTAAGTCCCATAGTGCTCAGAGCCATTTGAACCAAAAACCATTCCTTTCATTTCCATTTTTGTAAATTCGATGCATTTCAAGAAGAGATTTCACAGAACGGACATATTTCCTTGTCGTTCTCTTCCCACTTCTTCTTCATGCAATATGTATACAATAAATTTATTTTACCCCCACTGTCAAAATTTTCTCTGTTTACCATGCACCTGACTGCATAAAGAGCATTTTGCAGAGGTTGGGTTGGGTTGTTCGGGGGAGGAGACCAGACAGTGAGGTCATCGGTCTCATCGGATTAGGGAAGGACGGGGAAGGAAGTCGGCCTTGCCCTTTCAAAGGAAGCATCCCGGCATTTGCCTGAAGCGATTTAGGGAAATCACGGAAAACCTAAATCAGGATGGCCGGACGCTTGATTGAACCGTCGTCCTCCCGAATGCGAGTCCAGTGTGCTAGACACTGCGCCAACTCGCTCGGTTTTTGCAGATTGTGGTTCACAAATTGTCTGATGGCTTCTGTCTTGGGTTCTTCGGCCGATGCTTGTTTGATGATTTGTCTGATGTTTCGCCGGCATGAGAGACTGACATTCTCAAACCTTCATCCTCCATTGCTGGTGGCAGACGGTTGGAGAGTAGGTCGCGGCCGCAGATTACATGTACCTAGCGCTCCAACTTCCAACGGCTTCTCCGTGGTCATTGTTGCTGCGGGTCTCCCCTTGCTGTCTGCAACGATCATTCGCTCCAGGGCGGGAATCCAAGATCCGTTCAGCTTGAAGCTCTCTTCCTTCTTGTTGAAGCTATGATCAAGTTGTGTAGTTCTAGAACTTCCCTGAACAAGCTGGTGTGATAGCTCTTCTCTACACCAAGAACACCAGTGGCAGCGAATTTTACTATGTTGTCGGTCTGACACACCGTGTGCTCCGCTGCGGCCGATTTTCCCCCCGGCTTATATTCAATGATTCTGGTGTTGACTGATTGTCCACTCATTCCAGCACAAACTTTCCCATGTGTACATGGCATGCGTACAACACTGCAAGTGGGTCCCTTAATTTCCTTATAGTTCCCTAGTTTACAAAACTCAGCATTGGGATTTCCCTCATCATTAACTGTAAGTGTGTGATTTTCGCACCAACTGAGGTTAGCTTTCGTAGACTTCACAGAGAAATCGCAACTGCTACCCTATTCTCTCTCTGAAACAGATCTGCAAGTTTTTTCACTCTCGTAGTCTAGGCCCAAGTTTTTCGTACTGTTGCCTTTCTTTTCTGCTAGTCACCTTCATTTCTTGCACGTTAGTACACATAGAATCAGCTTCACCGTTAGTCATGACGTCAACATTAAAACATGACATTGCAGGCTCATGTGCTATTGGCTACCACTAGCTCACGTAAGGTTACCGTCTGGCTTAACTCCCTCTCGCACCGCAGAACTGCAATTCAGAGAAATGCCAAAACCTTCCTTTTGTACAGTGAAAGAGAACAGGTGGATAATAATTATTCCTATATTGTGGGGTAATAAATATATAATAGTAATATCTAAATAATGTCAGTAACTTACTTTTTAAAAATATATATGATAACTATCCCTTGCATTGTAGCACAAAATTGGTGCAAGATGCATGGATCATAGAATATACAGGGTGAGTCACCTAACGTTACCGCTGGATATACTTCGTAAACCATATCAAATACTGACGAACCGATTCCACAGACCGAACGTGAGGAGAGGGGCTAGTGTAACTGTTTAATAAACCATACAAAAATGATCGGAAGTATGTTTTTTAACACAAACCTACGTTTTTTAAATGGAACCACGTTAGTTTTGTTAGCACATCTGAACATATAAACAAATACGTAATCAGTGCCGTTTGTTGCATTGTAAAATGTTAATTACATCCGGAGATATTGTAACCTAAAGTTGACGCTTGAAACCTCCGACGTTCAGTTGCACGTTGTAACAAACTCGGGCCACGGTCGGCGAGCAGCATTTGCAGGGACATGTTTACGATGACGACCGTTTTTACGAGTGTGGCTGTAGTGCACTGTTGTGGTTTGGTCTAGCTGTCGCAGTGTCCGCATGAGCGTTTGCTGCTATTATTATTCTGCATTCGTCTCCGCACGCAGACCAACTGCAGTACACCGTGTTACCAGACGTCTGTGATAGTGCAGTGTTGTAGGAACTGTGACCATCGTGTATTCGAACTCTGAAAAGGCGGAGATGGTACTCATCTATGGCGAGTGTCGACGAAATGCAGCTGAAGCCTGCAGGGTGTATGCAGAACGGTACCCGGACAGAGAGCAGCCAACGTGCCGCACATTGTAAAACATCTACCGCCAACTGTATGGTATGGTATGGTCGTAGCACGCAAACGGGTCCGTAACAGGCCCGTCACAGGAGAAGCGCGTGCAGTTGGTGTGTTAGCTGCTGTTGCCATGAACCCACACATGAGTACACGGGACATTGCGAGAGCCGGTGGACTGAGTCAAAGTAGTGTCATGCGCATACTGCATCGTCACCGCTTTCACCCGTTTCATGTGTCGCTACATCAGCAATTACATGGTGATGACTTTAATCATCGAGTGCAATTCTGTCAATGGGCATTAACAGAGAATGCGTTGCAGTTCTAACTGTTTACCGATGGAGCGGGTTTCACAAACCACGGGGCAGTGAATCTACGGAACATGCATTACTGGTCCGTGGACAATCCTCGCTGGCTCAGACAGGTAGAGCGACAGCGACCGTGGACTGTAAATGTATGGTGCGGAGTCATTGGCGACCACCTCATTGGTCCTCACTTCATTGCAGGGGCCCAAACAGCTGCAACATACATCGCGTTTCTATAGAATGATCTGCCAACGTTGCTCGAAAATGTCCCACTGGAAACGCGTCGACGTATGTGGTATCAGCATGATGGTGCACCTGCACATTCCGCAATTAACACTAGGCTGACCCTTGACAGGATGTTCGACGGACGTTTCATAGGACGTGGAGGACGCATAAATTGGCCAGCCCGTTTTCCTGATCTTACACCTCTGGACTTCTTTCTGTTGGGTACGTTAAAGGAGAATGCGTACCTTGATGTGCCTACAACCCCAGAGGATATGAAACAACGTATTGTGGCAGCCTGCGGCGACATTACACTAGATGTACTGCGGCGTGTACGACATTCATTACGCCAGAGGTTGCAATTGTGTGCAGCAAATGATGGCCACCACATTGAACATCTATTGGCCTGACATGTCGGGACACACTCTATTCCACTCCGTAATTGAAAACGGAAACCACGTGTGTACGTGTACCTCACCCCTCATGGTAATGTTCATGTACGTCAGTGAAAAAGAGCAATAAAAAGGTGTTAGCATGTGGACATAATGTGCTGTTCCAGTCCCTTCTGTACCTAAGGTCCATCACCGTTCCCTTTGGATCCCTACGGAATTCGGTGCTCTCCGATACACACGATCGAACAGCGGAGGAGTGGTACTCAAGTGTCAACTTTAGGTTACAATATCTCCGGATGTAATTAGCATTTTACAATGCAACAAACGGCACTGATTACGTATTTGTTTATATGTTCAGATGTGCTAACAAAACTAACGGGGTTCCACTTAAAAAAACGTAGGTTTGTGCTAAAAAAATACTTCCGTGCATTTTTTTATAGTTTGTATTAACCAATTACACTAGCCCCTCTCCTCACGTTCGGTCTGTGGAATCGATTCGTCAGTATTTGATGTGCTTTACGAAATACATCCAGCGGTAATGTTAGGTGACTCACCATGTATATTAGAGATTACACTAGAATTCGCGTAACTCGTCCGCGTGACTCTTCAGTATCACAGAGACAATGTATCCACACACATAAACCAAACCACCACACAGACGGCCACAACGTTTTGAGGAATAGACATCATGCCGCCCCTGCAGAGCAGCATGGGGTTAATCGACGATCCACTGGTAATCACATCGCCGCCTCTGTGATTCTGAGAGTCGTTCTTACAGGACTGAACAGAGAAAAAGTGCACACAACCAACAACACATCCATTGCCTTCCCGTTATCCTCTCTTCTCAGTGCATATCTGCATGAATACAGAGAAAGTGGGCTACTCTAACGTTACTGAACTACGAACCACCACTAGAGACACAACCCGCTGCTGAAAGTGATCCTTTTCACGCTCACTTGCGTCTTGTCATTGAACAGTAGCAGTTCGAAGTCCTTGGGCAGGACACTCACCTCTTGCGTCCTCTGGTACTTCGTCCTGTTTTACGTACCTGGCGAGGTTCACCCTGGCCCTCTGCCCGCCGCTGAGTGTGATGCCCTTCTCTCCCACCAGCGTCTTGTCCCCGTACGGCAGCAGTTCAAAGTCCTTGGACAGGGCGCACACCTCCACCACCTTCTGGTACTTCTTCTTGTCGTACGGCTGTCCGAACAGGATGTTCTGCCTCACAGTGCCCACGAATATCCACGGCTCCTGGCTCGCATATGATACCCTCCCTCCAATCTTGAGCTTTCCAGATGTTGGTGACAGCTCATTAATAAGCAGGTACAACAGGGAGCTCTGCATAAATGAAATAAGAAGGCAAATTAGCTGATCATCATTTTAATACGATCTTTCGGTTTGAGTTTGCCAGTCCTTTAACGGAAACTATTTATCCCTCTTTAATTAGTTACTTAAAGAACACATCGTTCTTAATGAACGGAAATCTGAAATACAAAAGTACGTTCTGTAATACCCCAAAAGAATATTATAGGACCATTATTGTTCATCCACTTGCTTGTGTGCATTTTCCTTGTATTTACAATTGTTTACTGTCAACATCAGCGGTGGGCAAGTTACGTTACCCTTGGTAGATGCAGTGTTGCCAGAACGGGAGAGTCAGTCGTTTTGTGTTACGTTAATAACATAATTTGTACGTCAATGGTATATCATGATAAGTTTTTGAACAATTATTGATGAAGAGGAAATGGCTTACAGAATAAAATAATATACGTTACTATTCGAAAAAGATGTGCTGCTATGCGTATCTTCCTAATGAACAAAGTAACAATAAAATCAGTCATACTGCTTAATGTTCTCTTGGTAGCTAAATTACGTTTTCTTGATGTATTTTTTTATTTTGTTTCTGAACGAAAAAAATGTGGTGGTCAAGATGAATGGGACAGTGTGTGTGACAGTATAAGCCACACAAACATTTATGGAAGACACTTGTGTGAAGGGCCAGATTATTTCACCACATTTTTCTAAATTGTGTCACTCGCAGGAAACAATTGTCACGTTCCATTTCAGATACAGTATAGCGTGAATGCTCAATGAAACATGCAAACGACTAACTGCTCTATATGTACATGTATCTAAAAGCATATATTGTGTACTATTAAAGCCTTACAAGACAAATTGTTGGACAACACGTAGCATAAGCTACAAGCTAAGTGGAGAAATAAATATATCGACAGCAAACGAAAATTGGAATTAAGCACACAGTGCATATCATTTTCTTCAGTTGCTGTTTTAAACTTTCCCTGCGTCCTAGATCCAGTTGAAGGTTGTATTTCACAGTTACTATTAGTTTCATTACGAACCACTATACATAAATAAAACAGTAAATTTGTAAGTAATTACTTATGCAGCTACAAACCCCAAAACCATATTACACTACTTAAAACGAATAAAAAGCTCGTTACCTTTCCACATCCAACAGGTCCTACAACAGCACATAGCGTGCCGGGTAAGACGTTGAGGTTTATGGACGAAAGGGATGGGTTGGCGCCGTCCCACGTGGCTGACACGTGCTGCAAAGATACCTCTCCTTTAGCGGTTCCTCCGCTCCTGTCCTCTACAGTCGCCTCCGGTTTCACAAGGAACTCCTGTGCACGAAAAGGAAACGCAAGCATTTTTATATTAGTAGAAAAAAGGACACAACAAGAGCACTAACGTTAAGATTGAAGGATAATCGGAGGAAAGGAAAATTGATAGGAATTACGCGGCGATGCTCATCTCAGAAGTAACCAATTCGCAGTCTGGTCCTGGAGAAATTTTGACCACTATTCTTTGTTTCTTATTAACATTCTATTCATGCTTCGAGATAAAGTTAATATCGATATCAGCTCTCGAAATTGCAGAATTAACAACATTTACGTTCTGCACATTTCCACGTTTGACTATTGAGCGTGGATTTATCCCGAATCGTGTTAATAAATAAAATATTGTTGTGAAGATGTCGTTAAGGTTGTTGTTGGTTGCGAAGAAAGGTGCCCAGTAAAAGTATGGGAGGAAATATCTAATGCAAAGGTTCGCCGTCACCCAAGCTGGCAGCAATGTATCCCTGAAGTGTTTAATGGAATGCTGACATGCGACTCATTTTATACGAGTAGTATTCCATTATGATTGGCGGCCAGTATAGTGCTCTTGGAGAGAAGAAGGCAACATGCTAGCAGTAGATCTCACCTGTTATTTCTTACACTACACAGACACTGAACACAACCATCCATACGAAATGGGTCCACAAGCTTGTTGAAGCAAAATGGCAGCAAACGAATCAGTTGATGCAGAGAAGGCATCAGCGATCAAAAGGTGGTCATAGCAACTATTACGGCATTACAAGGGTTGTCACGACAGGTAGGAAAATATTTTTTCTTAGCAGGAGTGAAATGATACATATGACAGAGTATGTGGGTAGTCAGCTTCAAATATTAACTTTTTAAAGGACGTCATAATCAGTACACAGGAGGAAGGTTTGGAGCACAAATGGAAAAAATTCAAAAGTATCGTTGATTCAAGAGAGGTCATAACATAGCTGACAAGCAAACGCTGGAAGAAGCAAAAGTGACAGTAATGAGAACAATGAGAGAAGCGTTCAATGACTTTGAAAGTAAAATTTTATCAACCGATCTGAGTAAAAACCTAAAGATGTTTTGGTCTTATATAAATCAGTACACGGTTCGAAATCCTCTGTTCATTCATTCAGTGACCATACTGACACCGAAACAGAAGATAAAAGATAGAAGGACGGAGTATTGAACTCAGCCTTCCGAAATTTTTTCAGCGTGGAATATCTTAGTACGGTCGCTCATTTAAATCATCATACGTGCGTATAATTGGGAGACATTGAGGTAGCCGATCGCGGAGTAGAAAAGCAGTACAGTGGCTTAGTAGCGGAAAGCTATCAGGACCAGATGATACCTATAAATTCTATAGGATTATGCAAAAGAACTTTCTCCCCTTCTGTGAGCATTTTATGGTAAACCGCTGGAGCAACTAACAGTACCTAGCAACTGGAAAAAAGAGCAGTTCATTACCGTTTTCAAGAAGGGTCGTAGGGCAGGTGCACATAATTATACGTAAACCTATATCGTTGACGTCAATCTGTTGTAGAATTATGGAACATATCTTATGCTCAAGAATTATGACGTTTTCGGAGAACGAAAATCTCCTCTATAAAATCAAAAGTGATTCCGCAAACAGAGATCTTGCGAAACTCAGCTCACATTGTTTCTTCGTGAGATCCGTAGCGCTGTAGACAACGGCGGTCAGGTTGACTTTACGAAGGCATTTTGCACAGTGCCGCACCGCCATTTAGTAAAAAAAAAAAATGCAGGCTTACCCAGTATCGGGCCAGATTTGCGACTGGATTAATGACTTCCTTACAGACAGAACTCAACACATCGCTCTTAACGGCACAAAATCGGCAGATGTAAAACTAATTTCCGTAATACCTCAAGAAAGTGCGATAGGACCGTTGCTGTTTGCAATATATATACATGATGTAGAAGAAAGCCTCGGAAGCTCTTTAAGACTGTCGTAAGATGATGTGGTACGAAAATAATAAAATAGTTGAAATGGCTCTAAGCATTATGGGACTTAACATCTGAGGTCATCAGTCACCTAGGCTTATAACTACTTAAACCTAACTAACCTAAGGACATCATACACATCCATGCCCGAGGCAGGATTCGAACCTGCTACCGTAGCAGCAGCGCGGTTCCGGACTGAAGCGCCCAGAACCGCTCGGTCACAGCGGTCGGTGAAAATAAGAAAGTACCAACGCCAGAAGATAGTATCGATTTGCAGAATGACCTGCACAGGATTGATGAATGATACAGGCTCTGGCAGTTGACCCCGAACGTAAATAAATATAACATACTGCGCATACTGCCCAGCTGCACTATTGATTAAAAATTGCTGGAAACAGCACCTACCGTAAAATATCTAGGAGTAACTATGCAGAGTGAGCTTAAGGGGAATGACCAGATAAAGCAAATACGTAGCAGGAGAAGCAGATGCCAGATTCAGATTCTTAGAAAAAATCTTAAGGAAATGCAGCTCATCCACGAAGAAAGTGGCTTCCAATGCGCTTTTTCCACTGTTTCTTGAATATTGTTCATCGCCTTCGATTTTACTGGGTGAGTGTGATGGACGAGAGAAAGAAAAAAAAGGCTACGAAGAGTAATGCGGATCGTTTAGTTGGCGCGAGAGCGTTGCAGAGATGCTCAACAAACTCCACTGACAGACGTTACAAGAGAGATTTTGCTGTTGGAGTTGCGAGAGAGCACGTTCCGTGAAAGGTCGGACAACATATCACTTCCTCCCACATATACGTCGCAAAATGACCGCCACAGAAATTCAAGAAATTAAAGCTAATTCAGAGCTTTACCGACAGTCATTCTTCCCAGGCGCCACAAACAAATGGAACAGGGATGTGATGATCAGCTAGTGATACAAGCAGTACCCTCCACCACACACCGTTAGGTGGCTTGTGGAACACTGATATAGATGCAGAACTGCCTTCATTAGGTTGCGACTCTTGGTGGCAGTGCAGGTACCCCGATCCTTCTCCCAGCAGTCACTTCCTGGCCTTGTTGTTTTTGCTATTGTTGTTTAGGAGCCTGACTGAATGGATATTAGCCATCACACACTAAAATATACGTATTTACAGGACATAAATAACGTAACAAATGTATAGTGTGAAAAGTACGGCAATAGCTAAAATCATAAACCGACGTGGCATGTAGAAATACTTAAGAGTGTAAATGCTCAAAAATATAATAAGAAATATAATAACATTTTGAGTAGTAAATATGCGATTGTCGAATGTTAGAATCGATAAAAGTAATTAATTTACAGTTCCATCTCGGTACTTTTCATAGGAAATGGGAAGTGAGGTTTGATAATGTGCATGATACCACTAGCTGCAGTGCCAAAGACTGAGTGCAGGTCACCAGTAGGGCCACAAGATCCTCTTACATAACAGAACATGCTTCGTATGCTCCTCTTGACTAGTGGCTTAAGTGTTTATTATATTCAGTTATTTTCAGTACCGGAAGATATTTATGGTTTAGTCACTGAGGTGTAGCTAAAAAGAGCCATAAAAAACATGAGCTGCTATACTTCAGTGAATACGAGGTCTGTTCAGAAAGTAAGCTCCGATTGATTGCCAAATTGAAACCACAGTGAACATCAGAAATGTTTTACTTGTAACAATTAGCTACACCTTTCAGCTACTTCTCTACGTAGTCGCCGTTCTGACTTAGACTTTTGTCATAGCGTTGTACCAACTTTTCAATAGCCTCATCATAGAAGGCAGCCGCCAGTGCTTTCCGCCAATTCTCCACGCTGGCCTACACCTCGTTGTCTGTGTCAAAATGTTGTCTTCAAAGACAGCGGTTCATGTGACCAGAGATGAAACTCAGGGGGAGACAATTGCGGACTGTATTGTGGGTAATCTCACATTTCCATTTGAAAACGATGCAGGAGCAACTTCATTGCCCCTGCAGAATGCGGCTGAGAATTGTCTTGAAGAAGAAACAGCACGACAGTTATGTAATGTTAGCTGCATAGCTTCAGGCGAAATTTCTCACCAGGCCCTCGTACTTGGCGGCAGACACTATTTTCTAGACATCTTTACGCACTCACTGCGAGCTCAGAAATGAGAAGAGCGACGTGATGCTAACTGGGGTTATACTAGAGACACTACCCAACACATCTGTGCAAAGCTTTATCGGATTTTCATAGTCGTTTCCATTTCGCGACCGATCGGAGCTTACTTTCTGAACGCCCCTCGTATTTTATCTTGAGTGTAACGGGATATACACCACCAGAGCCATGGAGAGAGTACTGGGAACGCATTTTGCAGAAGAATTGTTCGGAGACTACGATTGTTTGTATCTGCGTGACGATGTACCTTGTCATAAAACAGCTCCAGTGAGGCGATGATTTGTGAATAATAACATTTCTGAAGTGGACTGGCCTGCCCAGTGCCCCAACTTGAACACAAGGGAATACCTTTGGAATGAATTATTTGAATGTCGACTTCGCCCCAGACCCTAGGGTCTACTATCACTAGCTTCTCTAGTTTCGAAGAATGGTCTGCTATTTCTCCACAGACGTTCAGACATCTCACTGAAAGTGTTCAAGCCGTCAAAAAGGCAAAGAGTGGAGACAACCCATATTATTGTCCAGATATAAGTGTCCAGATACATTTGATTACCTAGTTTAAATCCACTGAGAACATTAATAAATATCTGCTAATATCTGCTCCAGCGGATCATTTCGGATGGTCTTGTACTTTTAGATTCATCCAGCAGGGTGACAACTAAGATGTTGCTGCACTGTAATACCAGACCAGTTAAGGAATTATAATACCTTATTGGCCATTAAAATTGCTACACCAAGAAGTGCAGATAATAAACGGGTTTCATTGGACAAATATATTTACTAGAACTGACATGTGATTACATTTTCACGCAATTTGGGTGCATAGATCATGAGAAATCAATACCTAGAACAACCACCTCTGGCCGTAATAACGGCCTTGATACGGCTGGGCATGGAGTCAAACAAAGCTTGGATGGCGTGTACAGATACAGCTGCCCATGCAGCTTCAACACCATACCAAAGTTCGTCAAGAGTAGTGACTGGCGTATTGTGACGAGCCAGTTGCTCGGCCACAATTGCCCAGACGTTTTCAGTTGGTGAGAGATCTGGAGAATGTGCTGGTCAGGGCAGCAGTCGAACATTTTCTGTATCCAGAAAGGCCCGTACAGCACCTGCAACATGCGGTCGTGCATATCCTGCTGAAATGTAGGGTTTCGCAGGGATCGAATGAAGGGTAGAGCCACGGGTCGTTACAATTCTGAAACGTAACGTCCACTGTTCAAAGTGCCGTCAGTGGGAACAAGAAGTTACCGAGACATGTAACCAATGGCACCTGATACCATCACTACGGGTGATACGCCAGTATGGCGATGACGAATACACGCTTCCGATGTGCGTTCACCGCGATGTCGCCAAACACGGATGCGACTGTCATGAGCTGTAAACATAACCTGGATTCATCCGAAAAAATGACGTTTTGCCATTCGTGCACCCAGGTTCGTCGTTGAGTAAACCATCGCAGTCGCCCTGTCTGTGATGCAGCGTCAAGGGTAACCGCAGCCATGGTCTCCGAGCTGATAGTCCATGCTGCTGCAAACGTCGTCGAACTGTTCGTACAGATGGTTGTTGTCTTGCAAACGTCCCCATCTGTTGACTCAGGGATCGAGACGTGGCTGCACGATCCATTACAGCCATGCGGATAAGATGCCTGTCATCTCGACTGCTAGTGATACGAGGCCGTTGGGATCCAGCACGGCGTTCCGTATTACCCTCCTGAACCCACCGATTCCATATTCTGCTAACAGTCAGTGGATCTCGACCAACGTTAGCAGCAATGTCGCGATACGATAAACCGCAATCGCGATAGGCTGCAATCTGACCTTTATCAAAGTCAGAAATGTGATGGTACGCATTTCTCCTCCTTACACGAGGCATCACAACAACGTTTCACGAAGCAACGCCGGTCAAGTGCTGTTTGTGTATGAGAAATCGGTTGGAAACTTTCCTCATGTCAGCACGTTGTAGGTGTCGCCACCGGCGCCAGCCTTGTGTGAATGCTCTGAAAAGCTAATCATTTGCATATCACAGCATCTACTTCCTGTCGGTTAAATTCGTGGTGTAGAAATTTTAATGGCCAGTAGTGTATAAAGGCATAATGTTCTCTGTTTATGGAGAGAAATGTCAGCAATTTGTTCTTACCTGTATACGTTGGACTGAGACTCGAGCTTCTTGTATAGCTGCTATGCCCATGGGGAACATGATGGCCAGTGCTACGTTAAGGACGTTGTAGTACTGAGCCATTGAGAATATCTGCAACACAGCAGGTAAAGGATGTTGTCACATGAAACGCAGGTGTGAGACAGAAATGGGAAAGAATGTGGATGTACTGACCTGGTCAGGACCGGCGATGCGACCCATTAGGAAGTAGGCGACGAGTGTGACCAACAGCGAAGACCTCTCAATGAAGACAGCAGAAGCCAGCAGGAAACTCCGCAAGTAGGCTGCGTGCAACAGCTTGTGGATTTCGGATCTGGTGTGGCACACAGAATGGCACTACTTCATTAAAGGTGAAACACGAAATGTAAAAGAACGGAATAGTTACAAAGGTTATAGGAAATTTTATGACATGTTCTGATTGCTCTGAAGAATTTTGTGTACTCCGGTTTAAGAATTTAACCCGTTTTGGCCTTAAACATGGGAACCCAAGAATTAGGGGCAGAGAAACTCTCTGTAAGCAGCGCAACCGGGTGGAGGACGTTGTGTGGTTGCAGATTCTGCTGCCAAGAAGAATCGCTGTTCGCGCTTGGGACGCGTACGCGGTTGCCATCTAAAGCCTAGTTTACACGACGACACTACGTTGCAGGCAACTGCGCTACCAGCAACTGCGCATGCGCGCCGCGCGTTTGCGCAACTCGTCAGTGAAACTAAACAGTTTCGGCGTGTTCCAACTTTGTCGACACTAGTTGCATGAGTTTTGAGGTTATGTGTGTTCGTAGAATGTAGACAAACTGAAATATGAAGTGGGGAACGGAGAATAATTTTCACCTTTTGTGTGTATATGCTTTGCAGAGGTGTTTGTGGGATTTCAGTGATGCTGATTACAAAAATAAGCAACAAATTCCTGCTCCTGAGACCGCCATGTGCGATCAGATCATAGATACTTTGACAATATCTGAGCTGCAGGGCAAAATTTATTTAATTAGGAGCACATATACAACTGAATTAAGAAAAATACAAGCAAATGTAAATCTAGCTGTAGAAATGCTCTTGTCTACAAGACTAAAATCCCATCGTTTGAGTTGGCCCACACTTTTTTTTTTAGGAATATTGTTGACAGGAGGGAAGGCTACGCAAATCAAGAAGCTACATTTTTTAGTCAATATTCATCTATTTAAAACATCGCAGCAGTGTTCCCCATTCACATACGTTTGAATTTTGAAACATTGCCATCTTCAAGAGAATAGTTTGCAAACCATTCTCTTCTTAAATGCGGCCTGCTGTTAATGTTAATAATTATTACAGTTAATAATCATTGGTGTTAACGAAAAAGCCCCATCACAACTGAAACCGCATCTTATAACATGTCGAGTGTTCCCGATTGTAATGCATGCAATGTGATATGTAATTTCAGTTCTGGCGACAGTGCTTCACGCATTACAATATCTTTATTTCTTATCGCATAATTAACTCTATTTAGAAGAAACGTTAACAGTTCTGGTGACATTCTAAGATAATTAAGAGAACTTCTTGGGTCTTCCATTACAAACTATTTCGGCAACGATGCTGAGCAACTGAGCTGACGTCTTTTCTTCATCCAGCCCCGAATTGAAACAAGTGTCTTATTTTTATCTTATGCAGCGATTCCACGCAACAAGCTTTAACTCCATCACAACTCGTGCGACGTGCAGCAGCCAAACCTTTCATTTCAGATGTGACTCAGGAAACCACAAAACGACGAAACTAAAGTATATACTGGTTTCGCCTTGTCTACAGTCAAATATGAAACTATTTGCGTGCAACTCATTCCACGCAACGAGTGGCGCAACCCAATGTCGTCGTGTAAACTAGGCTTAACAGCCACTGCGCACCTAATAGACACCAGTTTCAGTCAGAAAGTGAGTCCACAAGTAATCGTAACAGGCAAGTGGGAAAACTTTAGCACGCTAGCACAGCAATAACCGTGCGACTTTCAGGCAGGAATGTAAACAGACAGAGAACATTCATAAGTCATAGCATTCACCATTTTATCTCCAAGTATCTGTGCAAAGAAGAGTAAGTCAGTCGCTAAAAGTAGTAGGGAAAATGGTGTTGATTATCTAATTTATGTATCTGTTATCCACAGGATTCTGCCTGTTTTACTCTAAAGCTTCATATTTTTTATTTCACTTGCATGTATGCTCGTACGGGTCTGGTTTTCGTTACACTAGATGCAAATTACTGCGATTTTAGAATTTGAATGCATAAAACTAACCAATGGACATAGAACTGACGTGCTATATGTTAAATTAGTAGGTCTTTCTAATATAAATACTTTGAACTTTCGTGTTGAAGTAGGCTTTTGAAAGAATCTTCCACACTGTTAGAAATAAATTCAGAAGTACTATATAAAAGAAACTGGTCAACTGTGGGTAGGACTCGCGGCTGAGCATTCCGTATAAACGCCATTGTTTGTGTAGATGCTTCATCTGTAGGTATATTTGAGTGATTATCAAAATATTTGAAATAAATGGGCGCATGTTTTGACTGTACTGATTTTGAAGCTTAAATTTTTTTCAGCACCAAGCGACCCTAGACCTTAGCATTTGACATAAATTTCAACTTGATACCTCTAACCGTTCCCGATAAAAATGGCTCTTAAAAGACGGAGAGACAGACGGACAACAAAGTGATCCCATAACGGTTTTTACCAATTGTGGTGCGCTTCCTAAAAAGGGATAAAAATCAAGTCAGCTTATAAAATGAAATGTTGTAGAATCCACAGCTTCTACAGCAGTGATTACTTAATAGCATAAAATGACAATTTTTGATACATTTGGAGTGATACGAGAAAGTGATAAGAAACGTTTCGTGAATTGAAGCAGCACAAATCAAAAAAATTGATTAGTGAAGACAGAATGTAGTTCATGAAGGAAATTGTTATCAATACACGGTATACAAGTAGGAGTGGCCAGTATTCAAGGATATGATGGGAACGACCGTTCGAAGCAAAGAATGCTGGGAAACCTCTAAAATGTGTTCCTTAAGAGCTATGAAAACTTTTTCGGTATAAGAGTAGTGTTTCACAATAGCAAAGATGAACAAGTCCTCGTAATTCTTAAGGTATGCATTCTAGAGCCCATGTTTACTGGAGATTGTCTCTTGTTTTGGTCCGTACTACCACCACTCAAAATGTGGAGAGCAAAGAGCTTCAAGCAGAAGAGATTTGTTTCACAGTATCCAAGATCAAGAAGTTCTCATACCTCTTAAGGTGTGAATTTTACAGCACGTGTTTACTAGACATTCTGCACTGAATCATCGTTCCTGTCACATCCCTGTATGTTCACCATTCCTCTTTGGACACTCTGTACAAGCTTTCTTCATCATACAGAACTGACGGGATAAAATCATACAAGGTATATCTATTGAGGCATGTTTTTAAAACACAAAAAGGCGCGGTAAGCCGTTCTAAACCATAAGATCAGTTCTACTTAAATTGTACTGATTATTATGAGATACTCAAAAGAAAGCAGGTACTGTTTTTCAAATGTGGATTAAATGAATGTTAACTGCATGACACACCAGTCTCATCTATTATTTAAATCTGTGTGTGGTTTTATAAGGCATGACGATGTGCATTTCTTAGACTGTAACTGGTGTTTTCGTTCTCTTAGTTACGGAGTTACACTCACTTCCTGGCCAGTGCGACGAGCTTGGCGAAGGGCTTCTCCCAGGCGTACATCTTGACCACCTGTATCCCCTGCACCAGCTCGTTCATCATCCTCATTCTCTCGTCGGTCCTGACGGCGACACGCTTCCGGAAACGTGCCGAGAGTCGACCCATGTACGCTGTGAACAGACCATATTAGCATCCTACGGGGCACCATTTTAACATTGTTCAACAAAAGAATATTACTTACAATATATTACTCATATGTCATATTGCTCATTAATACGAGCCACAAGGAACCGTCGTGAAGTCTTTTTCTACTTTGAGACCTATCATACGATGTTTGGAAGAAACGATTCAGTGCTCTAAATGCCCTCAAGTGCCTATCTGCTTGGGTAAGCATAGTTGGAAATGCACGCCGCCCCCCACCCCCCACCCCCCGCCCCCTCCCATCTTTCCCCTCAATATGCGACGATGTCCATTAATCTAAAAAATGATATTTGGTTCCCTATTTCGTCCTCTTAGGCATAAATTTCTTTTATTTATAAAATAGCCTATGTACTCCCTCAGGGTTCAAACTATCCCTAAACCAAATTCCATCCAAATCGGTTCAGCAGTTTAGTAGTGGAAAAGTAATAGTGTTTACAGTGTTAGTACTGCTGTTTATCTACTTGGGTATGCTCGTTGAAAAGATGTTAGAGTAATTTTTTCTGTGTTTATGTTGTGGGTGAAGGAAATAACCGTTCAGCTATGGAACAACAGGCAAAGTCTTCCGAGCGTTAACGTGTAATACAATGAATTCACATTAGAAAAGCACCACCGCATTGTATGAAAGAAAAGCTTTTCTGTTATGCATCTGCACGAGCACACCACAACTACCAGTCAATAATGCCAATGTCTTTACATTTATTTCTGCTAACACGGCCGTATTCGGTATTGTTGTATGAGAGACTCCCGTGACCCGAGAACCCCTCAAAAGTCGAGGCGAACTCTAGACAACGGATATGACTCCGCGCAGGCCACACGTGCATGAAATCACCCATACAGATATATCTGCGCACTCGTTCGCATGTGACTAGATTTCTCAAGAGTGGCTCTTGACACACCTGGTACGCACTATCAGCAAGTGTTAGAGGGCAGCTGAGAGACAATCTGTGAACGAACATCGCCCCGCGTCGGTCATATACCGCGTTCTGACTTCCTGCATATGTCTACATACTAGACAGCCTGTAGAAAAATGATTTCGAAAGAAACTACTCTAGTGCCATGAGAAATATAGGTTGTTTCAGAAAGATTCACCTCATTTAACTAAACTACATGCTCTAAACGACAGAAGGTAGAAACTTAGAGTGAGTTTGAACTTAGGCACAAGGGTCAAAGTTTTCCTTTCCAAAAGAACGACCCCATTTCACAGAGATATGGCATATGTACGCATGCACATACAGCCTTGGACTACTTTTTACAGTTATGTTAAGGATCAAACTTTACATTTACCTTTCACAAATATTCAGTGAGCCCTCCTCTGGAACGGCGTCACTCAAAATTGTTCGAAGGGAAGACACATAGATCATTTCACAAACCCCACACAAAAGATCACATACTTTGTCCGTCCTAAAATTTCAGGGACTGATTTTATTCTTGGAATACGTTAGCAGCTTGTAAGAGCTACTATATTTTCAGTAAGAAGAAGAGACTAGGTTGCAAAAATAGCAAAGACGTTATTGACACTTTTCGCCTTTTTGATGCATCTTCAGAAATCGTATAGGAACTGCGGGTAATGTATTAGTCATAAATAGTCAGCATTTTGTCTTTGGTGAAGGCATGCAGCTGTGCTTAGATAGGGCCACGAATACTGGTATACAAATTGAAGTGGCCGGGAATACAGACCGCATGTGCGCGCGCTACGTGATACTAGACTCTTTTTTCGTACTGAAAATGTATAAATGTTGCTGCACCATGGCCATATAGTTGGAGGATTTATGTAGTTATTATAAACAGCATATATGCATTTGTCTGTTCTCCAGACAGTTGTCAGCAGGTACCATTAAGTAGTAGATGTGCAAGCGTAGTGCGTCAGAGTAGTTGGATTACGAATCGGCATGAGCAACATCACTAAATCGAGTTTTCAAGATATCCTCCGGAATATTTTGAAGAATAAAAAAGTGTAAGTAAACTTTGTCCCGTACACTTTGGCTCCTGAACGACAATAGCTGGGCGAGGTGGCGCAGTGGTTAGCATACTGGACTCGCGTTCGGGAGGACAACAGCTCAAACCCGATTCCGGCCATCCTGATTTAGGTTTTCCATGATTTCCCTAAATCGTTTCAGGCAAATACCGTGACGGTTCCTTTGAAAGGGCATGCCCGACTTCCTTTCCCATCCTTCCCTAATCCGATGGGACCGATGACCTCGCTGGAGCCGGCCGCGGTGGTCTCGCCGTTCTAGGCGCGCAGTCCGGAACCGTGCGACTGCTACGGTCGCAGGTTCGAATCCTGCCTCGGGCATGGATGTGTGTGATGTCCTTAGGTTAGTTAGGTTTAAGTAGTTCTAAGTTCTAGGGGACTGATGACCACAGCAGTTGAGTCCCATAATGCTCAGAGCCATTTGAACCATTTTGAACCTCGCTGGATGAAGCATTAAAAACACTATCTTGAAGTTTATCTATTTTTTTATTAATCCAGTCTTGAAACTTTTTGGACTGACGGTGTACCGCGAGATCACGCCACCAAGGAGGCCAACGGCACAGCGCGAGATCCTACACCCCTAATTTCCGATCCATGGCTGAGGTAGCTCGTTGTTAAGAAACCATCTCACACGCAGGTGTCAGCGCGGAACTGCTCCGTCCTGTTCAAAAAAGAAACTTTCTGCCATTTCTCTTTAATATGGAAAAATCTAGATCTCCAACGTATCCTGGTACGTGATTCCTGTAACCACGTTTTCTCAAAGAAGAACGGTCCATAAAGGTTTCCTTAGGAAGCGGTGCAGAATACATGAAGCTTCAGGAAGTCTCTCTCTTTCTCTCTCTCTCTCTCTCTCTCTCTCTCTCTCTGTGTGTGTGTGTGTGTGTGTGTGTGTGTGTGTGTGTGTGTGTGTGTGTGTTGTACGTTCTCTTTTATCTTACTGTTCTGAGTCTTTTCTTAACACCTGTCTCAATCATGTACTGAGCGGGCGCTGAAGACCTTGCCGTCGGAATGAATTTACAAGACCCTGAATGTTGTTGTTTACCACCATCATAAAGGACTTATTGAATGCGCTCTGCATTTTGAACAAGTAGCAGTGTCTCGAAACTGCTGGCGCCATCGCCAAACGCTTTGAGCTGTAGCAAGTGTCGGAGGTTCGAATCCTGCCTCGGGAATGGATGTGTGTGATGTCCTTAGGTTAGTTAGGTTTAAGTAGTTCTAAGTTCTAGGGGACTGATGACCACAGATGTTAAGTCCCATAGTGCTCAGAGCCATTTGAGCCATTTGTAGCAAGTGCAGTGCGGAACGCACGAAAAAAATCCCGCCGTGGGTTTGTATCTGAACTGCACCTGTTGAAACGGAGAAAGCAAAAATCTTTTGTTGCTCTTTTATCACCATCCCCGAGTCGACGCTCAATGGGTAATGAACTAGCGAACTAGCAGGGCAGGAGACCTCTCCCAGAAACCACGTAAGCGAGAACTTACAAGTGGCACCAAGATAACATTTTAGTTTAGATGCGTAAATTAAATTTTGCTCCTGGTTCCTGTTTTCGTTTATGCAGAAGATGTAGTCTTGAGAAATAAAATGAATCTTTTTCAACCATCACGTTTAGTCATTTTGATACTGCCACCAACAGCATTCCATTTAGGGTCTGAATTCATGCAGTGTACTTGAGCACCACTTCCTATCTCCGGATGACGAAACGGGTCTCAGCCAAAATACTCTCTTCGTAAAAATATGAAATCGATGCAGCTACTTTTACGCTAGCATAACAAATTGATGTTTTTCTGTTATTGTTGCATCAGAAAAGATAATTTACTAGATAATAATAGCATATCGGCTAACTTACTCTGTGGTGGAACCGTCATGATGATGACATAAATGACACCAGCGAAGGCCGCCCAGGACACGGAGCGGTACAAGAAGTACGTGACGATCGCCAGCTGCAGAAATGAGATCCACAGCCAGTTGGCGCTCATCGAAGCGACGTCGAAGCGGGCCACGTCGTTCGACATGAGGTTGATCACCTGCCCCGTCGCTGTCACGTCCATGGACTGCTTGTTGATGCGGAGCACCTGGGGCACAAGACAGCAGCGTGTTTTGTTCCAGATGTTCTCCAACAATTCACGGTCAGTACCTCCAGCATTTCCTTAAATTCTGTAAGTCAGTGGTTTAACAACTCAAAAAATTCAGATATAAATTATCAATCTGCTAGCAACCGCCGGCCGGTGTGGCCGAGCGCTTCTAGGCGCTATAGTCTGGAACCGCGCGACCGCTACGGTCGCAGGTTCGAAACCTGCCTCGGGCATAGATGTGTGTGATGTCCTTAGGTTAGTTAGGTTTAAGTAGTTCTAAGTTCTAGGGGACTGATGACCTCAGATGTTAAGTTTCATAGTGTTCAGAGCCCTTTGAACCATTTGATAGATCCAACCAATCTTAGCTTTCTTATGCAGCACTACATTTAGAAAACTTCTGTTCCCTTTTTATATAAACTGTTTATCGTCCATGTTTGACTTCCATACATGGCTACACTCCAGACAAATACCTTGAGAAAACGCTTTGTA
Organism: Schistocerca nitens; assembly: GCF_023898315.1. Classification (NCBI taxonomy): domain Eukaryota; kingdom Metazoa; phylum Arthropoda; class Insecta; order Orthoptera; family Acrididae; genus Schistocerca; species Schistocerca nitens. The sequence goes on along the minus strand of NC_064615.1, from coordinate 366,395,744 downwards.
ACACTTAAATCTGTATTCGATGTTAACAAATTTCTCTTCATCAGGAATGCTTTCCTTCCCATTGCCATTCTACATTTTTTATCCTATCTACTTCGACCGTCATCAATTATTTTGCTTCCCAAATAGTAAAACACATCTCCTACTTTAAGGGTCCCCTTTCCTACCGTGATTCCCGTAGCATCACCTGATTTAATTCGACTTGATTCCATTATCCTTGTTTTGTTTTTGTTAATGTTCATCTAGTAACCTTCTTTCAAAACACTGTCCATTCCGTTCATCTCCTTTTCCAAATCCTTTGTTGTCTCTCACGGAATTACGGTGTCATTGGCAAACCTCAAAGTTTTATTTCTTCTCCCTAAACCTCAATTCCAGCTCCAAATTTTTCTTTGGTTTCCTTTACTGCTTGTTCGGTGTACGTATTGAGTAACACCAGGGACCGGCTGCAACCCTGTCAAACTCCCTTTTCAATCAATGTCTCCCTTCACACCACTCGACTCTTATAACTGCTGTCTAGTTTCCATACAATTTGTAAACAGCCTTTCGCTCCTTGTATTTTACCCCTGCTAGTTCCAGAATTTCAGAGAGAGTATTCCAGTCAATGTTGTCAAAAGCTTTCTCTAAATCTACAAATGGTATGAATGTATGTTTGCCTTTCCTTAGCTTATCTTCTAAGATATGTCGTAGGTTCAGTACTGCCTCGCGTGTTCTTACATTCTCCGGAATCCAAACTAGTCTTCCTCAAAATCTGTTTCTACCACCTTCTCCATTCTTCTGTGAAGGATTCGTGTTAGTATTTTGCAGCCATGGCTTATTAAACTGATAATTCGGTAATTTTCACACCTGTTTTCTTTGCAACTGAAATTATTATATTCTCCTTGAAGTCTGAGGGTACTTCACCTGTCTCATACATCATGTTCATCAAATGGAAAAGTTTTGTCTTGCTGGATCTCCCAAAGCTATCAGTAGTTCTGAAGAAATATCATCTACTCCCGGGACCTTGTTTCTCCTTATATCCTTCAGAGCTTTGTCAAATTCTTCTCGCAGTATCATATCTCCCATCTTATCTACGCCCACTTCCCCTTCTACAATAGTGCTTTCAAGTTCATCTCCCTTCTATAGACCCGCTATATACTCCTTCCACCCTTCAGCTTTTCCTTCTCTGTTTAGTACTGGTTGACCATCTGAGCTGTTGATATTTGTACAGCTCCTTCTCTTTTCCCCGAAAACCTCTTTAATTTTCCTGTAAGCGTTATCTATCTTTCACCGAGTGAAATATGCTTCTAAATCCTTGCATTTGTTCTATAGTCATTCCTACTTAGCAGTTTTGCTCTTCCTGTCAATTTCATTTTTTAAACTTTTGTACTCCTTTTCGCCTTCTTCATTTGCTGCATTTTTAAATTTTCTCCTTTCGTCAAATAAATTCAGTTTCTTCTGTTATCAAAGGCTTTCTATTAGGCCTTGCTGGCTTCACTATCTTGTCTGTTAAAGCTACACATTCGTCTTCGACTGTATTCCTTTCTCCTGCTCTAGTCATTGGAGGCCTAACACTCCCTCTGAAACTCAACAATCTCTGGCTCTTTCAAGTTGTCCAGGTCCCATCTCCTTAATTTCGTACATTTTTCCAATTTCGTAAGTTTTAATCTACGGTTCATAATCAATAATTTGTGGTCAGAGTCCACATCTTCCCCTGCAAACGCCTTAAAATTTAAAGTCTGGTTCTTAGATCTCTATGTTACCGATATAACTAATCCGCAACTTGCCGGTTTCACCAAGTCTCTTCCACGTATAAAACCTTCTTTTATGATTCTTAAACCATGTGTTAGCGACATTAAATTACGCACTCTTCAAAACTGTTACAAGCGGCTTCCTTTTTCATTCCTTTCCCCCAGTCCATATTCATTTACCATTTTTCCTAGTCTTTCTTTTCCTACAATCGAGTTCCACTCACTCATGACTATCAAATTTTCGTCTCCTTTAACTATCTGAGTAATTTCTTTTATCTCATAGTACATTTCTTCAATCTCTTCATCATCTGCAGAGCTCGTTGGTACGTAGACTTGTACTACTGTGGTAGGCATGAGCTTACCCGCATTACTATTTTCTTATTCATTATTAAACCCACTTCTGCATTACCCCTGTCTGACTTTGTAACTCCGTATTTACCTGACCTGAAGTCCTGTTCCTCCTGCCTCCCACAATATCTAACTTCAACCTATTCATTTCCTTTTTTAAAATTTGTTTTACCTCATCAGTTTATTTACTGCATTGGAGTTGATTAAAGCTGGTAACAATGATCGACTGCGCCACTAGATATGAACCAAGCATGTACTCCAGTGGTTAATAAACTAGACATGTATTCTGGAGAAAGGAATTGAAATCCCACAAACATGAGCTTGATTTAAATTCTTCGGACATTACGTTTAGTATTGCAACCGAATGCTGATAAAGTTTCTTTTACAAAATAAACAGAAATTATTGTCAAACCAGTTCCTTTGGCCGAGCGGTTCTAGGCGCTTCTGTCTGGAACCGCGCGACCGCCATGCCTCGGGCATGGATGTGGGTGATGTCCTTAGGTTAGTCAGATTTAAGTGGTTCTAAGTTTTAGAGGACTGATGACCTCAGATGTTAAGTCCCATAGTGCTCAGAGCCATTTGAACCATTTGATCAGTCTCTTTGGTCCTGTTTGATCGCAAGTTTTCCAAAGCTCTGTCTAACTCTGATTGTAGTATGAGTTCCAAATCAGCACACATTTCGTCTTCTATCGCGTTAACATACAGTTCCTCTCCCTAGTAGAGACTGTCACAGTACTCTATCGCTCTACACCCAGTACTCTTAATGTTTATGTATTTGCTTTTAATTTCATCGAAAGTTATTTTGAATTTTCTACGTGCTGGATCTGTGCTTCCCGCGTTTACTTCCATGTGTATCCTTTTGATTTCATTCCTAAGTGACTTACGTCTGTGAACTGCTTTCTGTTCCTGAACATTTTTATATTTCTTGCTTTCAGCGATCAATTGAACTATTTCTTCTATTGCTCAAGGTGTCTTCGTTCTTACCTTCTTGCTAACAGTATTTTTTGTCTAACTTAACGCGACAGCTCTTTCTAGGAATTTGATTCCTCTTCGGGTGAAGTTCCAACTGTAGTATTTGTCAGAGTAATATGTAAAGCCTCAGAAAACCAACTCACGTCCTCATTCCTCAATACTTTGTATACCACTTTCTTAGCACTGATTCATCCTGACGATTTTCTTACACTTCATCATCACCAAATTGTGTCCTTGGTCTGTATCTGCTCCTGAGGGTGCCTGAAACTTCATTGTTTGATTTGGACACCATGAAGTAATCAGACTTTTACTGTTCCTCGTGTCCTGGTATTTTTCACGTATAGATCCTCCTCCTGTGATATTGGAACAGTGTGTTTGCTGCTTTACCGAAAGTCTGTTGTATAACTCCCCAGTGCCATAGAGGAAAGACAGAGAAATAACTTCATGAATGAGGTATAGCAGGTTTCAGTTTGTAGATGAGATGTTCTGAAATGCTTTCTTTACACTACAATGGCCACATCGATATCTGTCTTCGATGCAACAAAGAATCCAATCCACGACCCCAGAAAACCAACTACATGTGTATCTCTGAGAGTGCAAGCTATTGTGCAACTGAAGGTGGGCGGAACCTGTTTTTGTTATCACGACCTTGCATTTACTCACGAGAAACTACGGTGGCAGTTTCATGTAGATTCTCAGGCACATATGTTTTTCAACTACCTTCTCCAAAACCGTGTACAACTCACCTTTCGATACAGAAGAGCGCAACAAGCCACCCTGACCCTCATGCCGACATATGTGGTCAGCATGGTGTAGTGGTGGTGGCAGAACAGCTTCAGGAAGTTGATGATCACCATGAGGCTTGCGTAGATGTAGGCTTGATCTTCCGTAATAGTGCTGCCTGGATTGAAGTACTGAATAGTGTATCCCAGAAGTAGCGGCTGAGCCACTCTGCAACAGAACGCTTATTGACAATATCAGCTCGATGTTTGCTTTCCAGTTGTGGCGAGTGTGGGTTTATGCTCTCTATTCTGGCGCTATTCCGCTTCGGCGGAACGGCTTTCAATGTGTGTTCTTTGTCGAAAGATCGGGAGGGAAACATCATCTGTCAGCATACCGACGGTGAGCAGATTTAGTGCTACGTGCTTCGGCCTGGCGAAAAATTGGACTTTTCGATTGGATTCGCCACCATCATGGTTACCTTTGGAACCTGTTGTATGGCAGCGGAAACTGGATTACGGTCGTCCGTTTGTTAAAAAGTGGTTGTAGTAAACTGTACTGTGATCTGGACAATGATGCACGCTCGCACGTGTGCTAATGTAATTACATTCTTTTAAATTTATATAAATTTTTGCTGTTCATTATTGACTAAGAGCCACAGGTCCCATGTTAGTACACGTCACCAGTTGAATGGCAGTTCTGATTTTCGAAAAGGACGCCTGTGGTAATTGGTAGCCGTCTTTATTGCTACCGTTTTAGCGGCCTATGTTTTGGGTGGCCACATTTAGATTAAAACTTGTTCCCTCGAGCCTCTGATGATTACAGTGTGGCGTTGATCTTTTGAAAGGAGTGTAATTTTTTAAATAAATGTCTTTGTAAAAGGAACTTAACGGCGTCGTAGACCTGAGAGCTCTAGGGAATATTTTTAAATTCTGGCCCTGGCGGCCGGATACTGTAAGAGTTAAAATTTCAAATTTTCTAAATTTCCGTACAAGTATGTTATTCTGTTTTTAATGATTGCACATATAAATCGTGCCAATGATATGTAAATGCTAACTGAGAGGTTCACAGCTACATTTGATTTGATATGAAATGATGTGCCTGCCGCTGTGGCCGAGCGGTTCTAGGCGCTTCAGTCCAGAACCGCGCTGCTGCTACGGTCGCAGGTTCGAGTCCTGCCTCGGGCATGGATATGTGTGATGTCCTTAGGTTAGTTAGGTTTAAGTAGTTCTAAGTCTAGGGAACTGACGACCTCATATGTTAAGTCCCATAGTGCTTAGAGCCATTTAAATCATTTGAAATGATGCTATTTTAAGTCTTTAATAAAGAAGTTTGCTGAATGATTTTGCACACTTCTCATCCCAGCACCGCCACTCCTAACTATACACAGTATGGCCAGCTAAACTGGGCCTGCCGCGCGGGGTAGCCTCGCGGTCTAAGGCGTCTTGTCACGGTTCGTGCGGCTACACCCGTCGGAGGTTCGAGTCCTCCCTCGGGCATGGATGTGTGTGTTGCCCTTAGCGTAAGTTAGTTTAAGTTAGATTACGTAGTGTGTAAGCTTAGGGACCGATGACGTCAGCAGTTCGGTCCCATAAGAGCTTACAACAAATTTCCAAATTAAACGTGTGCGCAGAGTAAATACGTCAACTTTTAGTGACAGATCAAATTGCTTCGACGTAATGTTGCTGAAGGTGATGGAGCACAGAATGATGTGCTGAGCTGGTCGGAGTGGCCGTGCGGTTCTAGGCGCTGCAGTCTGGAACCGAGCGACCGCTGCGGTCGCAGGTTCGAATCCTGCCTCGTTCATGGATGTGTGTGATGTCTTTAGGTTAGTTAGGTTTAATTAGTTCTAAGTTCTAGGCGACTGATGACCTCAGAAGTTAAGTCGCATAGTGCTCAGAGACATTTGAACCATTTTTGTTTGATGTGCTGATATTTTTTGCTAATGTGGAAAATTTGAAAAATATAAGTGGCAATTGTTTCATTTTGACTAATTAGTACCACTTGTAAAGTAACCAGATAGCGGGTGTGCTTGGGCCTACATAACCAACCGGCCATGATGCGGGAGTAAAAGTGGGAACATCCCCTAGCGGGAAATCGTAGGTAATATAAAAGAAATAAGCACAGCGATTGATCAATTCAACAAATAAAAAGACAAAAAGTTCAGATACCAATGCTTAATGAAAGGTAACGTAAAACTTAATAAAGATAATACTTCTAGTACAAGGCAAAAAGGCCTGTCTGAGATGTGGGATATGGCGGCCGCTTATTGGTTCATTTCGAAATTAGACGCAGCAGCAATGCCAGCTTACTAGAAACTGTCAACCCGGATATCACACTGGGAGAAATCTTGAGACACAAAAACAGCCTAAGAAAAAGCAAATGAGTAGTACGCGATATTTTCAGTATTCTCTTGCTCAATACGAGAAAAGTATAGTCCTAGATACAAAATCAATAGCGCCTTTTTGTAGAAAATATAATATAGTTTTTTTTCTATACTGGGAAACGTTTTCGCTACAGGAAGCGAGTTAGGGGTTATGCAAGTGCAAAAGTAGCTCTCAAAAGCACCCCCCCCCTCACTGCCCCCCCCCAACACCCCCCCTTTCTCCGGATCAGGATTTTTAGTATCTTTTCCATGGCATTCACTCCTGCAATTGTACAAAAACTTGTGACTATACAAGTTATTTCCTATTCGAACATCTTCACTGACTGGTATTCCGCCATCGTTTTCGTCAGCTATTTCGCTAACATTCCGAATTTAAACTTTTTCAACGTTGTGCATAAACTAATTGTGCTTACAATTCGATCTCAACCCATACAAGCATACTAACTATGTAGTAAGGAGATCAGACAGACGAAATGATTTCATTGTTAATTTTATGCTGTTAAAATTCGCAAAATTGTGAGGTAAAAATCACATAAACGTCAATTTTACAATTTGTGAGTGCACGAATAGCCCGGATACGTAATAATAGCCCAGTCAATGAAGACCAAAATTGGTCGAATGTGGGAAATATTCGTGAAGTCGCAAATTTTTATACATTGATAAGAGAGAGTGTCGTGAGCAACATACTGGAAATCCTGACTGGTGGGTTGTGAGTGTCTGGGCGAAGATGCGTTTAAAGGACACATTTGTACCTTTTTGTTGAACACCTCGAAAACTGTGGCCTCTCATGAAAACTTATTCCAGTATGAAATCAAACTAAATTTAATTTCCAACATGACAAGTCCTATTAATTTAATTATTTTCTCTAGGGCATATGGTTTGTATGCACAAATCTCCCACATCGCACGTGCACTAATGCATACTTGGCCTTTGTGGGCCTGTTTGTGATAGTTTCCCGACTTGATGGGCCACAAGTGTCGTCCATCAAATTGTTAGCCGCGACTTCTTCCAGGCGACTGTAGTACGTTGTAAGCAATTTGCATTCTGTATACAGTGAGATGCAAAAGACATGGGATAGCGATACGCACATGCAGGGTGTTACAAAAAGGTACGGCCAAACTTTCAGGAAACATTCCTCAGACACAAATAAAGAAGAGATGTTTTGAGGACGTGTGTCCGGAAACGCTTAACTTCCATGTTAGAGCTCATTTTAGTTTCGTCGTCAACCTACGCTCAATGGAGCCCGTTATCACGATTTCATACGGGATACTCTACCTGTGCTGCTAGAACATGTGTCTTTACAAGTACGACACAACATGTGGTTCATGCACGATGGAGCACCTGCACATTTCAGTCGAAGTGTTCGTACGCTTCTCAACAACAGATTCGGTGACCGATGGATTGGTAGAGGCGGACCAATTCCATGGCCTCCACGCTCTCCTGACCTCAACCCTCTTGACTTTCATTTATGGGGGCATTTAAAAGCTCTTGTCTACGCAACCCCGTTACCAAATGTAGAGACTCTTCGTGCTCGTATTGTGGACGGCTGTGATACAATACGCCATTCTCCAGGGCTGCATCAGCGCATCAAGGATTCCATGCGACGAAGGGTGGATGCATGTATCCTCGCTAACGGAGGACATTTTGAACATTTCCTGTAACAAAGTGTTTGAAGTCACGCTGGTACGTTCTGTTGCTGTGTGTTTCCATTCCATGATTAATGTGATTTGAAGAGAAGTAATAAAATGAGCTCTAACATGGAAAGTAAGCGTTTCCGGACACATGTCCACATAACATATTTTCTTTCTTTGTGTGTGAGGAATGTTTCCTGAAAGTTTGGCCGTACCTTTTTGTAACACCCTGTATACAGATGGTGGTAGTATCGCGTGCACAACGCACAAAACGGCAGTGCATTGGCGAAGATGTCATTTGTACTCAGGTGATTCATGTGGAAAGGTTCCCGACGTGATTATGTCCACACGATGGCAATGAACAGACTTTGAACGCGGAGTGATAGTTGGAGCTAGATTCATGGGATATTCCATTTCGGAAATCGTTAGGGTATGCAATATTCTGAGGTCCCCAGTGTCAAGAGTGTGCCGAGAATACCATATTTAAGGGATTAGTCCTCGTCACGGACAATACAGGGGATGACGGCCTTCACTTAATGATCGAGAACAGTGGGATTTGTGTAGATTCGTCAGTGCTAACAGACGAGCAACACTGCGTGAAGTAACCGCAGAAGTCAGTGTTGGATGTTGGGCGAATGTACCCGTTAGGGCAGTGCGGCGACATTCGGCGTTAATGGGCAATGGCAGCAGACGACCGACGCGAGTATCTTTGGTAACAGAACATCGCCTGCAGCACCTCTTCTGGTCTCCTGACCATATCGGTTAGGCCCTGAAAAACATGACCTGGTCACATGAGTCCCGATTTCAGTTGGTAAGAGCTGACTGCGGGGTTCGAGTGTGACGCAGACACCACAAAGCCCTCCATGTTTTCAACCAGGCACTGTGCAAGCTGGTGGTGGCTCCACAATGGTGTGAACTGTTCTCTAGCCCAACTGAACTGATCATTGACTGGAAATGGTAATTTTTAGATACTTGGAGACCATTTGCAGCCATTCATGAATTTCATGTTTTCAGACAATGATGAAACTTTTATTGACGACAGTGCACCATGTCACCGGGCCACAACTGTTCCCGATTGGTTTGAAGAACATTCTGGACAATTCGAGCGAATGATCTGGTCACCAAGATAGCTCAGCGTGAATCCCATCGACATTCATGGGACATAATCGAGAGGTCAGTTCGTGCACGAAATTCTGCACCGGTAACACTATCGCAATTGTGGACACCTATAGAGGCAGCATGGCTCAATATTTCTACAGGTGACTTCCAACGACTTGAGTCCATGGCACGTCGAGTTGCTGCGCTACGCCGGGAAAAAGGAAATCCGACACGATATTAGAAGGTATCTCATGAATTTTGTTACCTTAGTGTAAATCTATGCGTTAGGCTTTCAATTATTTTTGGGTGTTTTCCGGTTTCTTTTGCGGTTGCGAAAGAAACGTGGAGTCTTAATCTCAGAGACAAGCAGCGTACTACTCGATTTGAGCTTCGGTGCTAGTGCAGAATACTGCACCTAAAATAGACAGAAAGAAGAACTAATGTGTCCATTGCGGAGAAACTCACTTTCTTCTTGCGTCAACCCAAAGTATCTCTAGTCCTTTGGCCCTATTGAGAGAAGAAATGGAAAAAATCTCGAAAAAAGTAATCATGGAAGATAAGATCGAGAGCACGAGATCAAGTGGGAGCACAGTGAGCAGGTAGACAGACAAGAAGACCTCCAGTCTGCGTCTTCAGCAGGTTCTAAGAGAAGCTAGTAACCGTCTGGGATGGATACACTTGATTCGTGTGGTCAGCACGCTCAGCAAAGAGCACAACGACTCTTGATGATGGTAAGATCTACCTAGTTATTGTAATTAAATGTAAATTTAGTGGAATGGAATTGTGTGATGTATAGGAATTAACATACTTTTGTTAATTCGTAAATAATATTTTAATCTGATAATTAAAAAAGAGTCTTGATCGCAGATTTCTTTTAATCGAAGTGACCGGTCTCAATCCTTAAGGATCATCTTCAGACTCCAGGAAGATGATCCTTAAGGATTGAAACCAGTCACTTCGATTAAAAGAAATTTGCGATCAAGACTCTTTTTTAATTATCGTATTAATATAAGAATGGAAGAAACACGTATTACAAAGAAAATTTTTAATTACGTTAGTAAGCTGAAAAACACTGTAGGATGGATAGAACCAGTAAAGAAAGACGCCAACAAAATAGGTGTTACAGAAGAAATAATACGTGACAGGAATAACTTGAGGCTACTTATAGAAAACACAAACTATGAAGAAGATGCGCCAAAACCTCGACCCAAGAGAGTGTGGACAGATGAGCAGAGACGAGCAGTTGGCGAGAAAATGAAGAAGTACTGGGAAGAACGGAAGAAAAAGAAACACCATAAGTCTTAAGTTGTATGCGGTCCATAGCTGGCCAAATTCATGATAAAAAAAATAAGATCGCTGATAATGTTTTCAAAAATTGTATATTTTACTCTGTCTGACGACACGCCTATCGTCATATCACGTCAACTGAGGTGCAGCTTCACGGTTAGGAATTGAGTATGAAAACTTACTTTGATTCACTTCTTGATAACAGAGCATAGTGGCGAACGTGGATAATGGAACGTAGTCGAATTAAATCGGGTGATGCTGAGGGTATTAGATTAGGAAATGAGACGATTAAAGTAGTAAAGGAGTTTTGCTATTTGGGGAGCAAAATAACTGATGATGGACGAAGTAGAGAGGATATAAAATGTAGACTGGCAATGGCAAGGAAAGCGTTTCTGAAGAAGAGAAATTTATTAACATCGAGTATAGATTTAAGTGTCAGGAAGTCGTTTCTGAAAGTATTTGTCTGGATTATAGCCTTGTATGGAAGTGAAACGTGGACGATAAATAGTTTAGACAAGACGAGAATAGAAGCTTTTGAAATGTGGTGTTACAGAAGAATGCTGAAGATTAGATGAGTAGATCACATAACTAATGAGGAGGTACTGAACAGAATTGGAGAGAACAGGAGTTTCTGGCACAACTTGACTAGAAGAAGGGATCGGTTGGTAGGGCATGTTCTGAGACATCACGTGATCATCAATTTAGTACTGGAGGGCAGCGCGGAGGGTAAAACTCGAAGATGGAGACCAAGAGATGAATACACTAAACAGATTCAGAAGGATGTAGGTTGCAGTAAGTACTGGGAGATGAAGAAGCTTGCACAGGATAGAGTAGCATGGAGAGCTGCATCAAACCAGTCTCAGGACTGAAGACCACAACAACATTCCAGCATAACCCGTTGCCTTGTAAAAAGGCCAAATGATCCTGCATATAGAATTATGAATTATGAATTATGTGTTGATACATACTCAGAACGGATTCAGAAAATATCATGCTTTTGAAACACAGCGAGTCCTCTATCTTCATTATATAATAGGTGTTGCCGACAGGGATATCAAACTGATTCCATGTTTCTAGATTTCAAAATGCTTTTGATACTATTCCTCACAAGCGGCTTCTAATGAGATTGCGTGCCCTTCGGAGTATCGCCTCTGTGTGCGACTGGGTTTGTGATTTACTGTCAGAAAGGTCACAGTTCATAGTAATCGACTTAAAGTCATCGAGTAAACAGGAGTGATAACTGGCATTCCCCAAGGAAGTGTTAGGGTCGCTTCTTATCTACGTATACAAATGATTTAGGAGACAATCTGAACAGCCATCTTGGATTGTTAGCAGATGATGCTGTCGTTTGCCGTCTGGTAAAGCCATCAGAAGATCGAAACCAACTGCAAAATTATATAGACGTGTTGTCCGTATGACCCTAGTTAATGAAAAGTGTGAAAGAAGCCGTTAAATTTCGGTTACACGATAAATCACACAAATCTAAAGACTGTCAATTCAACTCAATACATAGGGATAACAATTACGAACAACTTAATTTGGAACGATCACATAGATAATTCCTGGGGCAGGCGAACCATAGAGTGCGTTTTATTGGTAGGACACTTAGAAGGTGCAACAAGTGCACTAAAGAGACCGTCAGCATTACTCTCGTCTGACATTTACTAGACTAGTGCGCGGGGGCTGCGCGTTTTGTATTAACGCGAAATAGGGGCGAGAGTGTTATGGATATGATACCCGAGCTGGGGAGGCAATCATTAAAACAAAGTCGTTTTTCGTTTCGGTGATATCTTTTCATGAAATTTCTATCTACAACTTTCTCCTTCGAATGTGGAAATATTTTGTTGACGCCCATCTACAAATGGAGAACGTTTAGTGTAATGAAATAAGGGAAATCAGAGCTCGCACGGAAATACGAGTATTTAAGTGTCCGTGTTTCGTGTACGCTTTTAGAGCATGGAACAGTAGGAAACAGAGAGGAAGTCATTCGATGAACCTTCTGCCAGGCACTTAAGTGTGAATTGCAGAGAGGTCATGCAGATGCAGATGATCGGCGAAAGAAGGAAGTACAAAAATGTTCAGGGGGTACGTCGGGAATACAGCAATATATTCCCTTCGGGAATGAAATACATAGGAAGTGTAGGGGAGCCAAGGCGTATTGGCTGCAGGAAAGACGTGAAGAAATCGAAAAAGAAAAAATGGTCAGAAGGACTTACTCAGCAAACTCAAAATCAGCTTCGGCGAAATGAAAAGCAAGAGTGCAATTGGAATTCCTCTGTTGAACGCAGAGGAGAGAGTGGGTAGATGGAAAGAGTACACTGAACGCCTCTATGAAGGAGAGGAATTGTATGGTGACCTGTATGTATGATGAGAATTTAGAGTCGATGTAGAAGACAGGATATCCAGTATTAGAGTCAGCATTTAAAAGAGCTCTGGGAGACTTGAGATCGAATAAGGGAGAAGGTATAGATAATATTCTATGGGAATTTCTAAAATCATTGGGGGAAGCTGCATTAAACTACTAAACTACTGTTCAAGTTGGTGTGTACAATCTGTATCAGTTGATACATACCACCAGATCTTCAGATAAATTTCATCCACACAGTTCCGAAGATAGCAAGAGCTGATAAGTGCGAGAATTATTGCACAGTCAGATTAACAGTTCGTGCATCCAAGCTGTTGACAAGGGTAATATACACAAGAACATAAAAAATAATTGAGGATCAGAGAGGCAGATTTGACTTGCTGCTTAATAATGGAAGCAAGACTGAAGAAAAATCGAGACACGCTCATAGGATTTGTCAACCTGGGAAAAGCGCTCAGCAATGTAAAACGGTGAAGATCTTAGAAATTCTGAGAAAAGTAGGGGTAAGCTATTGGGAAAGACGACTAAGTTACAATGCGTACAACAATCAAGAGGTAATATATGAAGCGATGCAGTCTTTGGCCTCTACTATTTAGTCTACAAATCTAAAAAGCAATAACGAAAATAAAAATTTGAAGAATATCAATAAGATCTGCTAATAACATTGCTTTCCTCAGTGAAAGTGAAGAATTACAGGGTCTGCTGAATGGAATAAACAGTCTAAAAGTGCAAAATATAGACTGAGGGTAAACCGTAGAATGACTAAAGTAACGATAACTAGCAGAAATGCAAATAGCGAGATGCTTAACATCAAAAGCCGAAATCATGACGTAGAGAGAGTTAAGGTCCGTAATCAGGAAGTAGACAAAGTTAAGGAAGCCTGCTGCGTTGTAAGCAAAAAGATCCATGACGCATGCTGGAGCAAGTATCTCGACAATCGGCTTCGGACGATTAGGGGCATAACCATTAACCTAGAAAAACTTGCTCATCGTCCTGATCCTTTACGCTCAAGGGATGTCAAAGGGTCACCGTGAATTTTCTGCAATCCGGCGTCATGCCAATGTTATATGAAGGGCATTTGGTTAGCACACCTCTCTCCCAGCCGTTTTGTCAACTTCCCATACCTTCGAGCGACTACATTGAGGTGCAAAAAGTCATGGGATACCCCATAATACCGAATTGGACCTCCTTTTGCCCGGCGTAGTGCAGTAGATCGATGTGTTGTGGAGTCAACAAGTCGTTGGAAGCCTCTTGAAGAATAGTGAACGATGCTCCCTCTACAGCCGTCTGTTGTTGTTGTTGTTGTTGTTGTTGTGGTCTTCAGTCCAGAGACTGGTTTGATGCAGCTCTCCATGCTACTCTATCCTGTGCAAGCCTCTTCATCTCCCAGTTCCTGCTGCAACCTACATCCTTCTGAATCTGTTTAGTGTATTCATCTCTTGGTCTCCCTCTACGATTTTCACCCTCCATGCTTCCCTCCAATACTAAATTGGTGATCCCGTGATGTAACAGAACATGCCCTACCAACCGATCCCTCCTTCTCGTCAAGTTGTGCCACAAACTCCTCTTCTCTCCAATTCTATTCAGTACCTCCTCATTAGTTATGTGATCTACTCATCTAATCTTCAGCAGTCTTCTGTAACACCACATTTCAAAAGCTTCTATTCTCGTCTTGTCTAAACTATTTATCGTCCACGTTTCACTTCCATAGAAGGCTATACTCCTTACAAATACTTTCAGAAACGACTTCCTGACGCTTAAATCTATACTCGATGTTAACAAAATTCTCTTCTTCAGAAACGCTTTCCTTGCAATTGACAGTCTACATTTTATATCCTCTCTACTTAGACCATCATCGGTTATTTTGCTCCCCAAATAGCAAAACTCCTTTACTACTTTAAGCGTCTCATTTCCTAATCTAATTGCCGCAGCATCACCCGATTTAATTCGACTACATTCCATTATCCTCGTTTTGCTTTTGTTGATGTTCATCCTATACCCCCCTTTCAAGACACTGTCTATTCCGTTCAACTGCTATTCCAGGTCCTTTGCTGTCTCTGACAGAATTACAATGTCATCGGCGGACCTCAAAGTTTTTATTTCTTCTCCATGTTTTTTAATTCCTACTCCGAATTTTTCTTTTGTTTCCTTCACAGCTGGCTCAATATACAGATTGAATAACATCGGGGAGAGGCTACAACCCTGTCTCACTCCCTTCCCAACCACTGCTTCCCTTTCATGCCGCTCGACTCTTGTAACTGCCATCTGGTTTCTGTACAAATTGTAAATAGCCTTTCGCTCACTGTATTTTACCCCTGCCACCTTCAGAATTAAAAAGGGAGTATTCCAGTCAACGTTGTCAAAAGCTTTCTCTAAGCCTACAAATGTAGAAACATAGGTTTGCCTTTCCTTAATCTATTTTCTAAGATAAATCGTAGGGTCAGTATTGCCTCAGGTGTTCCCATATTTCTACGGAATCGAAATTGATCTACCCCGAGGTTGGCTTCTACCAGTTTTTCCATTCGTCTGTAAAAAATTCGTGTTAGTATTTTGCAGCCGTGGCTTATTAAACTGATAGTTCGGTAATTTTCACATCTGTCAATTCCTGCTGTCTTTGAGATTCGATTTATTATATTCTTCTTGAAGTCTGAGGGTATTTCGCCTGCCTCATACATCTTGATCACTAGATAGTAGAGTTCTGTGAGGCCTGGCTCTCCCAGCGCTTCACGCAGTATCATATCTCCTATTTCATATTTTTATGAATAATGAATTCCCTAACGATAGCCGAAATGCGTCTAGCTCCAACTACCATTCCGCTTTCAATGTCTATTACTTCCCATCGTGCGGTCATATTCATGTCGGAAACCTTTTCACACGAATCACGTGAGTAGAAACGACAACTCCGCCAGTGCACTGTCCGTTTATACCATGTGTACGCGATTTTACCGCCATCTGTATATGTGCATCTCACAGTACCATGGCTTTTGCCATCTCATACCACTTCTCAATTAAGTACCCTTTCAGTTGGCATCGTGGGGCTGTGTGCACCGTGTACCAGTCTTCCCACCAAGGAAAAATTCTTTGCAGTATTGGGTATCGAACCAGTGTCCTCCACATGGCAGCAATCTGTTCTGAATACTCAGCTACCGTGTAAGCTTATTTGTCCGTCACTGACATAGAAGACCCCAAACTTTCTTTCCTTCCCATCTTGGCAAGCTGTGCAGTGACTAGAGTACATGTAAAGCTTACTGGGACAGGGTAAATGTTATCTACAATGAAGTAAATAATTCCGTTGTAATATTGGCATTTGAATTTGATATCCCCCACAAATTTATAAAAAAAATGTGAATTTCTTTGTCCACCCACACACTCCTGAGAATGGCACATTAACAATTTGCAATTACGCGCCCCTATACCGGCAGCTGCGCTGATAAATACTCGGCATCTCGCAAGGACAACTACCAGATCAGGAATTTAGGTACGTTGCTGGGAGTGGTTAAGCGTTGGTGAAAATTCGCTTCTGAGCACACAAGGAGCTCTAACCGCAGAACTCTGCACGGAACACGCGTTGGTGCAGTGCTGCGATACAGACCGTATATCTCCCTTCGAAGACGATGGGCCTAGACGCCGTCTCCAAGTCCGTACCGCTCGATGGCTGAAGGCGAAGTCCCCTTCTCCACAATTCTCTCGTCTCCCACGCGTACGAAAGCGAGGCGGAAGAATACTCAGTTTCGGCCAATGTCGAACGCTCTATCATCGCCGAAACGCCTCCACTAAGATCTACCCGATGATCGAGTAGGTCATAACGCCCCTAGGCAAACTAAATTCCCATCGCCGCCATGTGTTGCCCAGCACAGGTGGCTCCGGATGCAGGACTATCCCCAAAAGCTCCGTATTGTCCCGCGTTTCCCGTGACCGCTACCTGCCGGCCACGGCGGTCGAGCGAGCTGCGGCCAGCTGCAGACTCATATACCACAATTCTCAACTTCCGTTACTTTCACCAACGCTCTAAGTTAGCGACTTAATCATGCAGACATGGAGGGAGTAGTGCTCGAGAGTGCCTCATATTTATCGTAATTCAATAGAGTCATGATCTGATGCCCTTGCCAGTCCCTTTATTATTAATACTAATGTTGGTAAGCTAACGTGTAAGTGCCCATGTCCTGGCACCTTACAACGGAGGCGGACTCATTTAGTAGTATCTGCCAACAAACTTCAGTTTATTGAGACTTTTGGTTTTGTTCCTTCTGGGAGGAGCACACCACAGAACTGCTGAAGCGTCTAAACAAATCTCTGTTTGCAATGCGAATTTTGTCAGACATAGGGGATATAAAAATGAAAAAGCTGGCATACTATGCTTACTTTCATTCCATAATGTCATATGGGATTATTTTTTGGGGTAATTCATCAAGCCAAGCTAAAGTTTTCCGGGCACAAAAACGTGCAGTAAGAGTTATATGTGGTGTGAACTCAAGAACAATCTGCACAAGCCTGTTAAGGGAACTAGGGATTCTAACTACTGCTTCCCAATATATTTATTCCTTAATGAAATTTGTCATTAAAAATATATCACTTTTTCAAACCGACAGCTCAATTCATGGAATCAATACTAGAAATAAGAATAATCTTCACAAGGATTTAAAGTCACTTAGTCTTGTACAAAAAGGTGTGCATTATTCAGGAACACACATTTTCAATAACTTGCCAGCAGCCATAAAAAGCTTAACATCCAATGAAATTCAGTTTAAGAGAAGCCTAAAGGATTTATGGGTGGCCAACTCCTTCAACTCCATTGATGAATTTCTCAGTAAAACCAACTGATTTATTCCTGGAAATGGAAAAAAGAACACATTGACACCGGTGTGTCAGACCCACCATACTTGCTCCGGACACTGCGAGAGGGCTGTACAAGCAATGATCACACGCACGGCGCAGCGGACACACCAGGAACCGCGGTGTTGGCCGTCGAATGGCGCTAGCTGCGCAGCATTTGTGCACCGCCGCCGTCAGTGACAGCCAGTTTGCCGTGGCATACGGAGCTCCATCGCAGTCTTTAACACTGGTAGCATGCCGCGACAGCGTGGACGTGAACCGTATGTGCAGTTGACGGACTTTGAGCGAGGGCGTATAGTGGGCATGCGGGAGGCCGGGTGGACGTACCGCCGAATTGCTCAACACGTGGGGCGTGAGGTCTCCACAGTACATCGATGTTGTCGCCAGTGGTCGGCGGAAGGTGCACGTGCCCGTCGACCTGGGACCGGACCGCAGCGACGCACGGATGCACGCCAAGACCGTAGGATCCTACGCAGTGCCGTAGGGGACCGCACCGCCACTTCCCAGCAAATTAGGGACACTGTTGCTCCTGGGGTATCGGCGAGGACCATTCGCAACCGTCTCCATGAAGCTGGGCTACGGTCCCGCACACCGTTAGGCCGTCTTCCGCTCACGCCCCAACATCGTGCAGCCCGCCTCCAGTGGTGTCGCGACAGGCGTGAATGGAGGGACGAATGGAGACGTGTCGTCTTCAGCGATGAGAGTCGCTTCTGCCTTGGTGCCAATGATGGTCGTATGCGTGTTTGGCGCCGTGCAGGTGAGCGCCACAATCAGGACTGCATACGACCGAGGCACACAGGGCCAACACCCGGCATCATGGTGTGGGGAGCGATCTCCTACACTGGCCGTACACCACTGGTGATCGTCGAGGGGACACTGAATAGTGCACGGTACATCCAAACCGTCATCGAACCCATCGTTCTACCATTCCTAGACCGGCAAGGGAACTTGCTGTTCCAACAGGACAATGCACGTCCGCATGTATCCCGTGCCACCCAACGTGCTCTAGAAGGTGTAAGTCAACTACCCTGGCCAGCAAGATCTCCGGATCTGTCCCCCATTGAGCATGTTTGGGACTGGATGAAGCGTCGTCTCACGCGGTCTGCACGTCCAGCACGAACGCTGGTCCAACTGAGGCGCCAGGTGGAAATGGCATGGCAAGCCGTTCCACAGGACTACATCCAGCATCTCTACGATCGTCTCCATGGGAGAATAGCAGCCTGCATTGCTGCGAAAGGTGGATATACACTGTACTAGTGCCGACATTGTGCATGCTCTGTTGCCTGTGTCTATGTGCCTGTGGTTCTGTCAGTGTGATCATGTGATGTATCTGACCCCAGGAATGTGTCAATATAGTTTCCCCTTCCTGGGACAATGAATTCACGGTGTTCTTATTTCAATTTCCAGGAGTGTATATATAGACTCCTGGAAATTGAAATAAGAACACCGTGAATTCATTGTCCCAGGAAGGGGAAACTATATTGACACATTCCTGGGGTCAGATACATCACATGATCACACTGACAGAACCACAGGCACATAGACACAGGCAACAGAGCATGCACAATGTCGGCACTAGTACAGTGTATATCCACCTTTCGCAGCAATGCAGGCTGTTATTCTCCCATGGAGACGATCGTAGAGATGCTGGATGTAGTCCTGTGGAACGGCTTGCCATGCCATTTCCACCTGGCGCCTCAGTTGGACCAGCGTTCGTGCTGGACGTGCAGACCGCGTGAGACGACGCTTCATCCAGTCCCAAACATGCTCAATGGGGGACAGATCCGGAGATCTTGCTGGCCAGGGTAGTTGACTTACACCTTCTAGAGCACGTTGGGTGGCACGGGATACATGCGGACGTGCATTGTCCTGTTGGAACAGCAAGTTCCCTTGCCGGTCTAGGAATGGTAGAACGATGGGTTCGATGACGGTTTGGATGTACCGTGCACTATTCAGTGTCCCCTCGACGATCACCAGTGGTGTACGGCCAGTGTAGGAGATCGCTCCCCACACCATGATGCCGGATGTTGGCCCTGTGTGCCTCGGTCGTATGCAGTCCTGATTGTGGCGCTCACCTGCACGGCGCCAAACCGCATACGACCATCATTGGCACCAAGGCAGAAGCGACTCTCATCGCTGAAGACGACACGTCTCCATTCGTCCCTCCATTCACGCCTGTCGCGACACCACTGGAGGCGGGCTGCACGATGTTGGGGCGTGAGCGGAAGACGGCCTAACGGTGTGCGGGACCGTAGCCCAGCCTCATGGAGACGGTTGCGAATGGTCCTCGCCGATACCCCAGGAGCAACAGTGTCCCTAATTTGCTGGGAAGTGGCGGTGCGGTCCCCTACGGCACTGCGTAGGATCCTACGGTCTTGGCGTGCATCCGTGCGTCGCTGCGGTCCGGTCCCAGGTCGACGGGCACGTGCACCTTCCGCCGACCACTGGCGACAACATCGATGTACTGTGGAGACCTCACGCCCCACGTGTTGAGCAATTCGGCGGTACGTCCACCCGGCCTCCCGCATGCCCACTATACGCCCTCACTCAAAGTCCGTCAACTGCACATACGGTTCACGTCCACGCTGTCGCGGCATGCTACCAGTGTTAAAGACTGCGATGGAGCTCCGTATGCTACGGCAAACTGGCTGACACTGACGGCGGCGGTGCACAAATGCTGCGCAGCTAGCGCCATTCGACGGCCAACACCGCGGTTCCTGGTGTGTCCGCTGTGCCGTGCGTGTGATCATTGCTTGTACAGCCCTCTCGCAGTGTCCGGAGCAAGTATGGTGGGTCTGACACACCGGTGTCAATGTGTTCTTTTTTCCATTTCCAGGAGTGTATATATATAAACAATATAACTTCTGCACAATTTCAGTGCAGTAATGTGTTCATCGTAAATAAGTATTATAGTAGTTTTATTAGATGTTTATACCTTATAAATAAATAAAAAACATTTTTATTTTAAATTCAGTGCATTAGTATTTGTAAAATGACTTTCATATAGTGTTCATTAAAAAATGACGATCATTTGGGACCTGTGGAATGGTACATTAGCTTATTTGTTTTAGTTGTAAATATTTGTCATGTATTGTTGTTTTTCTGACATGTTCCACATCCTGGATGGAGGACCTCCTCACTACGGATCAATTGGAATGAAAGTAAATCTACTCTAATCTAATCTGATGCCTGAAGTATTTCCAAATAACGTATTTGCAACATTAATGGTAAAGTAAGATATCATTCTTTTTAAGTACATTGTATAATAAAAATTGAGGGCAGTGAATGGTACCTTACTAATCAAAATGGATTAGTCTTCAAGTTATAGATAGCTTACTAATGTATTGAGATATATGACACTACAGTAGTAATATGTATACAGTGTAACTCTTTGTCATTAGGTAGAACATACATGTCATCTGTAATCAGTTCCATTCTCTAAATATTTCGTTAGCTTACCTGAGGATTAGTTGGTCAAACAGATCAAATACGCCGTAAATGAAATAACGTAACCAGAAGGTTCGAAAAATAGCTCTCGCTAAACTCGGTTTTGTGCCCTTCTCCTTAGCACGGATAAGTTCCTCATCCCACGACCTGAAACAAAGATTATTAGCATAAGTAACGAAAGTGTTGCTCTTCCTGGGTTGTGCATTCATCACACTTATGATACCTACAACTGAGTATGTGGCAACATGTAAAGAGAAACTTACTTTTGCAACCTGTCTCCCAGTTTATCTGTGGCATCCCTGTCCAGTCTGTCGAACAGATCGTCTTCTGTCAAGTTTCGTTTCCATACAATTTTCCGCATCCACCTATGAAGAAAATGAAACACTTTCAAATCAAAATTTCTTTTAATAATGGTTATGTGAAGAAACATACAAATACTGGCGAACTGAAAAGAAATCCGAAGTAGAATGAATAAGTACTATTCTGTAGCAGGTCTCAAGAGTTAACTTCTCAGTCAGTTACAAGTTCGAAACTAAGTGATGTAAACTGGCTGGACGTCTTGCAACATTTTGTTCATCATTCATTACTTGGCTGATAGATGGCTCATATTTGGACTACCTAAACTCAGAGAACAGAAGAGAAGGCTAATGTCTTTAATAGCATACTACATAACACACACGCAAACAGAGAGGCTGACTGATACGTGTATGTATACTTAGTCAGCAATCTCAACTTGCTGACTAAGTATTTTGCTTTTTGAATAGAGTATTGAGTACCTGGAATTAACAAATCACAACTTGGTTACTAAACACTTTTTGTTGTTCGAACAAGTCACAACTTTTTAGAACAAGTTTCAGCTTTATTAGTCGGCAACTTAAGAGTGAATTTGTTACAATTTTTTGCAAACAAGGGTGACTTATGGGGTACTTTGTTACTATTTTGTGTAACAGTGGTGATGTCTACAGTTTTTTGTTAGAATTGTATGTGACAATGATGATTTATGGGACTATTGTTACTTTTTGTATAACAACATATATGTTTCGTGCAGTTTATTACAGTTTCATGTAACAGTGGTTATGTATATGGTAATTTGTTGCAATTTTGTTTGTAGCTTAGGACTATATTTGAGATCCAGTAGCTGACACCTGCTGGCAGGTTGCAGAAAATACGTTGTTAGCTTCCGCCATTAGAATATAGTTTTAAGACCCAGTACCTGACTCCCGTTGATAGTTTGTGGCACAGATTATAGAGCTGGAATGCCATTTGAGATTCCACAGCTGATACCTACCGTCAGCACATCATTATCCTTGATTGCAAAATAAAACCATATGTTCAAGGTAATAACAGTCACCATGATTAAAAATCTATGACAGTGACCATGTCAGTTGGCCAACATAGCCCCACAATGGCATCTGGAGTAATGGCAGTCACTCAGTCTCAGTAGTGTCTGGGATAATGGCAGTCATCATATGGTAAATGACCTACATCACTCCACAATAGTATCTGGGATAATAATTGTCTCTTTCGTTGGGCACACGACAGCTGTATGTAGCACTGTACAGTTTCCAGCACTGCGAAGGGGGGAAACTGATTACTGCATTGCTTTTCCCTAATTTTCAGACACTGAAACATATAGTACTGATTTTATATAAACTAAGAATGTTTGACAAATAATCCGACCATCATCG
Source organism: Schistocerca nitens (assembly GCF_023898315.1). NCBI lineage: Eukaryota > Metazoa > Arthropoda > Insecta > Orthoptera > Acrididae > Schistocerca > Schistocerca nitens. The sequence goes on along the minus strand of NC_064615.1, from coordinate 366,373,245 downwards.
CCACATTAGTATCATCATGTGTACACATCATATGGGGCAATTTGTTACAGTTCTTGTAACAGTGGTGATATAGGGAATATTTTGTCACAGTTTTCCCGTAACTATCGATTTAAGAAGTAATTTGTTATAATTTCTGCTGTAATATGTCGAAGTATGGAGTAGTTCGTTACAATTTTCCTATAATATGATGTCGTATGGTGGAATTTGTTAGAAATTTGGTGTTGATGTTACAATATTCCTATAACAAGGGAAGTTTGTTACAATTTCGTGTTACAATAGCGATGTATGAATGAATTTATTAAAATTTTGCTGTAACATAGAGATTTATGAGACAATTACTTACAATTTTCCTGTAATGTGAAGATGTATGAGGTAATTTGTTACAATTTTGTTGTAAAATTATAATGTATGGGACAAAGTGTCATTGTGATAGTATAAGATAAGCATTATCAACAGAAAATAACAAATGTTTTGTACATGGGGCTATTTTTTACAACTGTACTGTAATATAGCGATGTATGGGGTAATTTGTTGCAGTTTTGCTGTAACATAGCCATTTATACAGCTATATGTTACAATTTTGCTTAACATGACGCAGTTTCTTACAATTTTGATGGAACACATCGATGTATGGGGACCTTATTACAGTTCTGCTATAATTCTGCTATAACAGGAGCATTTTGTTATAATTTTCTGTGACATGATAAAGTATGGCGTAATTTGTTTCAATTTTGCTATAACGCAATGATATATGCGGTGATTTCTTAGAATTTTGTTGGAGCATACGATGTATCTACATCTATATCTACATGGTTATTCGCAGATCACAATTAAGAGCCTGGCTGAAGGTTCATCGAACTAACTTCAAGCCTCTACTGTTCTCTCTCTACTATACCTGTAGTATCTTCTAAGCTTTCTGCCGATAAATCGTAGTCGTTGGCTTGCTTTGCCCACGATATTATCTCTGTGATTGTTCCAATTTAAGTTTTCATAATTGTATTTCCTAAGTATGTAGTTGATTTGTCTGATTTATCGTGTGGCTGAAATTTAACAGATTCCTTTTATTATTCATTTGGATGACTTCACAGATTTGATTATTTAGAGACAATTGCCACTTATTGCACCACACAGACATCTTGTCTAAATCATTTTGCAATTCGTTTTGATCAGCTGATGACTTTACAAGACTGTAAATGAAAGTATCATCTGCAATCGATCTGGCTGCCCGGATTGTTTCCCAAATCGTCATTATTCATATAGATCAGGGACAGCAGAGGACCTATAATTCTTCCTTGGCAAATGCCACATATCATTTCTGTTTTACCTAATGACTTTCATTCCATTACTGCGGATTGTGACCTTTCTGACAGGAAATCGTGAACCTAGTCACACAAATGAGACGATATTATGTAGGCACAGTAACAAAAACAAAGGAAGAGGTAGATAAATTTTGGGACCTTCTAGAAAAAACTGTGAACAGAGTAAATAAAAAGACCGTAAAAATCTTATTGGGAGATTTCAATGCTCAGTTGGGAAAAGAAAGGAAATACAAAGATATAATTGGAAAATGGAGTCCACATAAATTTACGAACAAAAACGGTCAAAGACTTGTAGAACTCTGCAGAGAACACAACCTTATATCTAAATCAACATACTTTAAGAGGAAGCCAAGTAAACTTAAACCATGGAAACATCCAGACTGGAGGAAGGGCGAGTGGCAGCTAGACCATGTCTGTATGGACAAACATTTTCATAAGGAGATCCACAATGTTAAAATACTGACAGGAGTAGGCAAAGGCTCCTACGATTATATGGTTAAAATTAAAATCAAATTCACTCCGTTAAAGAAGAGGACCAGAAAAACTAATAAAATAAAAAGGAGGTTTGACCCACATCAGCTAATTAAAAAAATAAGTACCAACAAATAACACAAACCATCTAATTAACAGATGATCTAGAACAACTAGTGCCTAATCTTAAAAAAGAAGCAGAGAATCTTGCTCCCTTGAACCCACGAAGGAAACATGCATGGTGGACATCAGAATGTGACAAATTCCATGAAGATAGACACCAAGCATGGTTAAAGTTTCAAACACATAAAACTGAAAAAAAATGCCATCAACCTAAAAAAATGAAAGAAAAAAATTCACTCAAAATATTAGAAGAATCAAGAGAGGATTTCATAAAGACATTATAAACTCTATAGAAGGTAATTATCATAAAACCAACTCCAGGGACTACTATAAAATCTTTGGGAAACAACTACAACAACATGAGGCCCCTACACTAACACTGAAAGATGAAGATGGAAGAATGACACACAGTAACAAGGAAAATGCAGAAATCATGGCAAAAGCATTTAACAAACTTATGAATTGCGAGGAACCCAAAGAACCCTTACAAATCAACATAAATACCCCAATACAAACCAAACCTGACAAACTAGACCCTCCAACTCTCCAAGAAGTAAAAAAAATTGTTAAAGAACAAAAAAATTATAAGGCATGTGGAGAAGATCAGGTTTTTGTTGAAATGTGGAAATATGCAAGTGACACAGTCAAGACCTCCTTACACATGGCTCTAACAAAAATTTGGGTAACAGAACGATTTCCCAAACATCGGACCATAGCTGTCAACCACCCACTACACAAAAAGGGCGATAAGAGCAACCCAGACAACTACAGAGGAATCTTTCTCCTAGATTGCACATACAAAATTCTAACCAAGATCCTATATGAAAGTATCAAGAAGCTATTAGAACAGGAGTTAGGGGAATATCAGGGAGGTTTCAGACCATGGAGAAGCTGTGCAGAGCAGATAATTAGTTTAAAATTGATTATGGCATACTACAAGAAACGGAACAAACCTCTGGCAATAACATTTGTAGATTTTAAGAAGACAAATGACTGTCTCCACAGACCTTCAGTATTAAAAATTTTAAGAAATCTAGGACTCCATCCAAAACTAATTAAAATAATACAACTCACTCTAACCAACACCAAATCAAAAGTGTAGTTTAGAGGAGAAATTTTGGAACCATTCCTCATAAAAACCGGCTTAAGACAAGGTGACTGCCTATCACCATTACTGTTCAACTGTGCACTGGAATACATAATGAGAGAATGGTACAAGGACAATCCAAAGAGGATAAGAATTGGAAGTGCAAAAGATGATATTAGCTTAAACTGCTTGGGATTCGCTGATGATCTTGCTCTCCTAGCCAACACCGTTCAGGAAGCCAGGCAACAAGTGAAATCACTACAAGAAATAGCAGAGAAAGTAGGCCTTAGAATATCATTTGAAAAAACGAAGATTATGCTAACTGATCCACCACTTGCAAAAAAAAATACAATAGGAGACCAAGAAATCAAAATTGTTGATAAATTTAAATATTTAGGCGAAATAATAACATACAATCTAAATGAGAAGCCATCATGGCAGAATAGAATAAAAAAACTGAACTATGCAAATTACATTACCAAAACTACATACAACAAAAAATAAATACAAAATTAAAACACTATAAAACAGTTACACAACCAGAAATAACGTATGCAGCTGAAACTATCTTCAAAACAACTAATACAGCAGAAATTGACCTAATACTAAAAATAGAAAGAAGAATAATTAGGACATGTATAAATAAACAGTATAAAATAAATGGACATTGGAGAATAGCATCAAATGAAACAGTATATAAGTAAATAGAACCAGTCATGAGCACAATCAGGAAGAAACGCATCTCATTCTTTGGACATCTGATGAGAACTCCAGAAAACAGAATTAGTAAAAAAATAATACAAAAATTGTGGAATAGCAAGAGCGACATTAAATGGACCACAGAAATTAAGGAAGATATAAAAGAACTTCAAATTACAGTAGATGACCTAAAAAACAAGACAGAGGAAACCAGAATACTGCAATACCCGCAAACCAGACTACAAATGAAAATCAATAAAAAGAGTACAGGAACAGTTGTCTCAGATGAAGAAAGAAAGAAAATATCTGAAAGAATGAAGAAATATTGGGCAGACAGAGGAGCAAAACACTTTTCATAGAAGAATAGACTCTAATAATTATATTATCTAAATATCATATTAAGTTATTGTTGAACCAAATTGTATCCCTGTGTAACAACTTGTTTAGAACTTTGTATTTTTGACTAGGGTGGTCCAATGAAGGCCATAAAATAAATAATAATAATAATAATAATATGGAATCAGTTTGAGATCCCTTGAGAATAGCAGTCATTACTTTGTGTGAAAAAAGAGCTAGTTGCATTTCACAAGAATGATGTTTTGGGAATCCTAGCTAACTATTTTCAGTTTTTTTTCTTTTTTTCATGCAATCTTTATTAGCTGCTTCACTACACCAAGGATATTTACTTCTTAGCTACTCAGGTTGGCAGTTGTTCTTGATTCGAACACTGGAATGTTTCCTTGGTCTTGTTTAGTGAAAGAAAACTGTGTTAAGCAACTCTGCTTTAGTTGCATTGTCGTGCCGGCCGCAGTGACTGAGCGGTTTTAGGCGCTTCAGACTGGAACCGCGTGACGGATACGGTCGCTGGTTCGAATCCTGCCTCGGGCATGGATGTGCGTGATGTCCTTAGGTTAGTTAGGTTTAAGTAGTTCTAAGTTGTAGGGGACTGATGAACTCAGCTGTTAAGTCCCATAGTGCTCAGAGCCATTTGAACCATTTTTGCATTTTCATCAGTAACATTTCTGTTGTTATCGCACAGTGAAGGTATTGACTGTTTATTGCTGCTGGTGTACTTAACAGATGACCAGATTCCCTTTGGAGTATGGAGCAGTGTGTTTAAATTTTGATGTATCAGGACTATTGTGCTACAGTTTGTATAACATTGGTGATGCAAGACTTAATTTCTTACAATTTTGCTGTAACATGACGATGTATTGGGGCTAAATGTCATGTAGTCTCCACTGTGTGATAGCACAAATTGACATTATCAGCAGAAGATTGCAGTTTTTTGTACTGCAGAACCCTATCAGGGGAGTCACTGTAATGTTCTGCTGTCTTTGATATCGGTTGTAGCCAAACTAAGATAAATTTCTTGACCAGTAATACAGACGATTTAGACATGGCAAAAGCATTGTTTACTTTGGTACAAAGATCCCATTGACATAATATATTTTGAGCTATAAATTTAATTGTTTTTATTGTGATTTATGCCCATTATGTTATATCTGAACATCCATAGCAGACAGAATATGCCATGCATCATGCAATAGCTTCCAAAGTAAAGATTGAGCTGCTTGCTGACAATCACATGCGGAATATGATACGATATTGCAGTACCTGTGTTGTTCATAATTATACTGCAAGTTCCTTCATGCATATCTGAAGAAACAGGCACTGTGGCGATTACAGTTGTTATGAAATGCATGCAACGTATACGTAGATGTGAATGTGCACAACCGCCGGCTGCATCATGGAATTTCACTTATGAAAATTCCAAGACTCGAACACAGATTTCCCACTATACGCGAGTTCCGGTGGGACACAAATTTTCATTGTTGTCGTGTCATCACACAGCTAACGCTTGTCCATATTCACAACTGCGAATAAGTTTCGCACACATGCAGAAATTATGAAATGCATGTCATGTTTCTAAGAAGTCAGACAAGTCTAGACTTGACAAAGTTGCTGATGAAGCATCACGCTGGTCTGCCTGCCTCCACTTGCCATAGTTAACTGGCTGTTTTGTTTACACGAATCAGTGAGCATCTTATAAATCTCAAAAGTCTTTATTTTGGGAATGATAAGACGGTTGCTCTGACATTGCTCTTTAAATTGCACAATTCAGGTCAATCAGACACTTTTGAACGTGATCGCGATTTATACAAAATTCTGATTGGTTGGATACTTTAGAATATGATCCACTTGGCAGCTAAACGCTAATTGACTTTAAAATACGTTAGTCATTGGCTGTTTCACTTAAATGGCTAGTAAAACATTGGGCTATGGTTGGGAGGGCAAAATGTTTTTGTATGTGTGTGTGTGTGTGTGTGTGTGTGTGTGTGTGTGTGTGTGCGTGTTTGTGTGTAAGTGAGTGAGAGAGAGGGGCGGGGGGGGGGGGGAGGGAGAGAGGGAGGGAGTTTTTGTTGTTGATAAAACTGTGACTCAGGTTGCCTTTAGCACAGCTTCTTGCCCCTACATGTAGGCAAACTGAGCGTGTGACTATGTAATGTGCATTGACGCTGTTATGACCTTCAGCCAAGTGTCTGAGGTAAGATTTTGTTGGGTAGTAATTTCCTATGGTATACTACTTACAGAATGATAAGTATAGAAGAAAAGCCAGGGTTTAAACAGCCGTCAGTATGTTCTGACAGACACATTTCTGCTTGTCATAATATGGATGTTTGGTATGCTCTTATGCTTAACAGCACGATTATTGCATTTGTTTTTTCTTATTACTAGAGACGGATTTTCGAATATAGTGACTACGATGTCAAGTCTCAGTTCGCCTTGCGAATTCTTGTCAGTACTGAAGACCTTTATGTACCTTTCACTGTGCAGCGGAATGTGTGCTATTTTGAAACTTCGTGGCAGATTGAAACTGTACATGGTATCAGAACAGGGACCCGTAAACTTGTTTTCTGTAGTCAGTGCTCTAGAATGAACTATTGAGGTACGACTCAGAACCCGTTCTCGCACCTCACAGCTTTCCTTCCGCCAGTATCTCTCTCCTACCTTCGAAATTTCGTGAATCGTGCCTCGATAGCACAGTCGGAAAGAGCGCTGCCGGTGAAACGTAAAGTTTTGGGTTTGAGTCCCAGTGTGTCATACAGTTTTAATTTGCCAACAAGTTTCACTAATTACGATGTTGTATCGGCAAGCCACTGTTTCTTATAAGTGTGATTTCTATCAGTAGTAAAGCTCTACTTTCTGCTTCTGCTGCACTCTGGATTCGTCCACGTTTAAATTTAGGAAAGTTGGAAGCAATCAGCATCTGCGGTGAGGCAGGTAATGCAACAACCACAAGCATTTTAAGAAGTTTATCTGTAGCGGGGACACATATATCACGAGGGAGGAGGTTGCCTGACGATGGGTAAGTGTCACGGTCTGATGACAACAGTTTTCTATTTCACAGCGTAGTCTAAAACGCGTACAGGTGCAGCAATACTAAAGAGCATCCGGGGGGCAGTTGGATTGACGACAGTAACATTTGCGAAAATTTCAATACACAGAAGGTTCAAATGGCTCTGAGCACTATGGGGCGTAACATCTGACGTCATCAGTCCCCTAGAACTTAGAACTACTTAAGCCTAACTAACCTAAGGACATCACACACATCCATGCTCTAGGCAGGATTCGAACCTGCGACCGTAGCGGTCGCGTGGTTTCAGACTGAAGCGCCTAGAACCTCTCGGCCACAAAGGCCGGCTACACAGAAGGGCTGTATCACATAAATACATATTTAAAGGATGCAAATAATATTTTATCACAACGTAGTTACAAAAGATGACTGACTCATTTATGTGACAGGAAAAGTCGGTGTTAACGCCAGCCACACCTCGGAAAGACCATCAAACGAAGTGCAAACGCGAAAACAAGTTACGGCAAGCTTCTTCGAGCTACTGTGACTTCGAAAACAACAGAATTCGCTCTAATTATCTGCTTTGATTTTCGTTGTTTCGCAGACAGAAGATCAGTCACAATGCTGTAGGCCAGCCGCTTTTTGCGTGGCTGCAGCTGAATCAAAGAGAGTCCGGAGGGTTGACCTGGCCTTATAATAGTGGCCAAGATGCCGTGCATTGTTGATACTGTGGCAAAGCTGAAAGCAAGGAGAAATTACAGTCGAGATATTTCCCGAGGACATTCATTTCTACTGTTGGTTTGACGAGTGAAATGTTCCGGAGGTATAATAATACTGCATTCAAATCTCGTCAGAAAGATGTTCATCGGGTGACTTAGTGAAATGCTAGATCCCTTAAATGTAAAGAAAGATAGCAGAACCTGAAAAGACAAATGGACGAAGTGAAGGTAGCCACAGTGTAAATTTGTGTAGTACAGTGCTACATCCACTAGGTATACACTGGGTTGGTTCTCACTTTCCGCCTCGAATACACTTTACGCAAATACTTACAAATCACTACCACACAAGAACGTGAGATATGCATTAGACGCAGACGATGCTGAGTACGTAGATTATGTGCAAACTACGTTAGATGGGACAATAAATTTACCCTTAGCGATTGGATAAAGGTACCAAAGGCAGAAACTTCTGCGACATTTTGAACGATATGAAGAAATACAAGCTTTAGGAAAATATCACAATTTTTGTAAGACAGAACTGAATTTCAATGCCAGGAACAAAACACTGAAAAAATTATCCTGTGCGTGAGATTTGGTACCAAAATGAGTTATGCGAACGGAGCAAGCAACTTCCAAATATTATAAAGAGGAAGTAACCTTCGAAATTAAAATAGCCAGTAGTTTATTTAGCGCAAATGTGTACACGTTACACTACGAATAAATATTATCGCAGTGGTGGTGTGTGAGAGGTAATGTCAAAAAACGCGCCAGTTAGTATATAATTATTGTGCTAAGCAGGGTATACGCGCATACACATGCAATAAGAGTTCTGGAATATATGCTGTTACTAACCCCCCCCCCCCCCCCTTTCAATCATACTGTCAGAGTCTTCAGTTCCCTTTGCCATGAAATGAATATAGCCTACAGCCAAGCACAAGCAATAAAGCTACATACATTGTGTGACAAAAAAAAAAAAAAAATCCGGAAGACGAGAGGAAACGAAATTAAACTTCACGGGTTGGGAGGGTATGTGATATTCCTTCAGTGATTCCAATTCGAGTTAAATTTCCAATTAACTTCGCAATATGGCCCCACTTACCAGTACAACGTTGCGCCCCCTCTGGCCTGGATGTATGAACTAATTCGGTTGAGAGGAGCGTTTTATCTCTTCCTGCGGCTAGCTGGAACTGTTGTAACTGATCTTTGGCATGCTGGACAATGGCACTGCGATGAAGCTGACATCCGAGCTGGCCCCACACATCAAGGAGAGATCTGGAGATCTTGCAGGCCACAGGGTTACCTCAGCGTCACGGAAACAGTTCATAGTGACGCGTGAGAGATCTGGAGACCTTGCAGGCTACAGTATTACCTTAGCGTCACGGAAACAGTTCATAGAGACGTGTGTCGTGCGTTCATGAGCATTGTCCTGTTGAAAAATGACGCCATGATGCTGTGGCATGAGAGATAACAACCGTGGATGCAGGATGTCTGCAACGTACCGTTGTTCCATCGAGAGTTCCCTCTATCACTACCTACCCTGACCTGAAGTCAACCGATGGCTTCTCAACCATGACTCCAGGAGTAACACTTCATTGAAAATTTGCCTCGACTTCGTAATCACTGAAAGAATGTCACATATCCTGAGGGATCGAAGATGGGAATATTTGGGATGGGACTTCTGATCCAGAATTCGCCTGATATTCAAGGAAACCTGCCTAAAAACCTTGGCCGGCTCCAGGAGATGGAAATTTTGTTATTTCTGGAACGATGTTATCGATTGGACCAAGCATAAGATAAAATTTAGTGAAAGTGTTTGTGTTACTTGCGTGCGTGATCCTTCTCGTAGAATTTTCCCCCTTACTACACGGGAGCAGAGCGGGCTGTTTGAGATCGGCACTATTAATGAGTCGCTGTTCCTGTTAGTCAAATCTACGAGCAGACAGGAAATAAGGCGAAAACAGTTGTAAAACGTCACCTTCCCCACGTCGCTACCGTACTTGCCGACGATGATGATATGGGGTAATGCAGAACCGCGACTCGTCGCTGAAACACATTGCGACGCCGTTGGTAAGGAGTAAACGCTTCCTGGTCACTGGACCACTCCAAACGCAGCACTTGTGGTGTTACCGGCGGCCTACACAGAAAAGCGTAACTGCCTAGTCCGGCTGTTGCTGGTCTCCGCTTAATGATGTGGGATGGCATATAATATTGTAGGGAGTTCTCTCAAGTTCTCGAATGGCAGGCGCAGATGTGAAAGGATTACGAGTCGCTTGGCGCGGAGTACGGCGATTCCCCTTTGTGGTGGTCAAACGTTGTGGACGAGAATTTTGCGACGAATATGCCTGTCCATGTGCTTCCATAGAGTCCATCATCAGGCCACTGTCATATCCGAATGCTCCACAAATCTAGCTATTGCACGAAACCACCAGATGACCAACTGAAAACTCACAATGAGCCGCCTTTCAAATTCTGTCGGACGCTGATAACGGTTTCTCACAGGACTAGGCGGCATATTCGATTCCTTCGCAGTAATCATTCGATATCTGACGCTGTTCAAGCCCCTTACGTACCTGGTAGGCCTGGTAATAACACCCAACCCGAACAACACTAATGCCATCTGGCGGACTTTCTGCAGGTCACAGGCAAGCGCGAAGTTACGCTGACATCCGACCAAGTCTTCTGGATGCTTCCTCTTTTTTCGTCACGCAGTGTATATACAGAATGCAAAGTGAAAGTAAGGTAAAATGTTTGAAGCACTGTCTGGAAGCAGCAGTTGTTTGCAAAATCATGTCGAGTAAACGGAATTAGGACAATGACGGCGTGTAACAAAAACTGTGTGCCTTATTAGGGTTAAAGCAGTTTTCTCCCTTTTCAGAACTTCAACTTTTCACCAGCTCGCAAGCGGTATCCGACGCTTGGTCTGTTGTAGTCAGTAGCACTGTCCACAAAACGAAGGAATTTGAGTTCGAACCCAGTTCATCACAAATATTTAAACTGTCATACACAGTCAGTGGAACAAAAATACTGCTTACAGTACACCAACAAATTCTTAATCTCAGGGTAGCTACATCAAGTTACAAACTATTACAAAATTTTATGAAATGTTTCGCTGTAAACAGAGGTTAAGGAAGGTGTTGAAAATTGACTGTGTTGGTCGTATACACGGCAGTAATCATTAATCACACTAACTCTCACTAAGCAGATGAAATATCTGCTGAAGCGAAGTCCCCATGACAGGTTCGATATTCCTGAAGCAGAAAACTCTATGGCCACGAGACACACATTCATCTTTGTCAATTTGGTCAGAAAATGTAAGTGTAACTTCTGGTTGCGAGGAAACCCGTGTATAACGTTTGTATGAGTGGACACTTTCAAAGGGATTGCGCGAGAGAAAGCAATTATCACAGATTGACTGCACTGGAAGATGTGCGTGACGAAACCTCCATTATTCTTATACACGTTTCGCGAAATGCCTTTCATCATTGCTATTACTTTTATCATCGGTCAAAATTAAAGCCACGTTTTAGGAATATTATAATAGCAGAATTTCGATTAATTCGTTTTCTTGAATCTTAACGCGCACAGCAACCAGTCAGTAAATGGACACATGTTCTGGCCCCATTGAGGTCCCTGCGTCTCACATTCCTTCTTTGTATTCTCTTACGCCCATTCTCAAAGTATTTTTCAAGGCCTTTTTATAATTAAAATCAGTGTAAGAATTCGTATGGCTTGTACTTTCGGGAACATGTCGTCACACGTTCTGTGCTTTTAATATTTGGCCACGTATGTGATTACATTTTGGTTGGCAACCTCACTGCTTTGCTTCTTCTGTCTGAATATACTGTTATTCACAACTGTTGCTGATTTTATACGCCTTCTGTGTAAGCTTCCGTAATCCTCAGTCTATGTGTCCCATGTTCACAACCTCGCCTTTCTGTAACAGACTGAGCTATGTACATTGAACATACAAGAACAAAAAAGAGGTACATTCGTCGCTGTATGTGTAGTGGACTGACAAGGCAGCCAGTCCACAGAGACGGGTAGCCAAGAGGGCACACGTACACACACGCCGACTGGCGCGAAGTCTGGAACAGGATTCGTAATGAATGTGATAAAGAAAAGAACGTAGCTACTAGAATACTTAACTTTTATATCGTCCTTTGGTATACAGCATTCTTGATGATACAAGTGAGACTCTATCTTGAGGTACATACAACGTTACAAATGGTTAATGGCGCCTTGCTAGGTCGTAGCCATTAACTTAGCTGAAGGCTATTCTAACTGTCTCTCGGCAAATGAGAGAAAGGCTTCGTCAGTGTAGTCGCTAGCAACGTCGTCGTACAACTGGGGCGAGTGCTAGTACGTCTCTCGAGACCTGCCTTGTGGTGGCGCTCGGTCTGCGATCCTGACAGTGGCGACACGCGGGTCCGACATGTACTAATGGACCGCGGCCGATTTAAGCTACCACCTAGCAAGTGTGGTGTCTGGCGGTGACACCACAGTATGAGTCTACAGTATACAGGACGGATGAACAGAGAGATTCAGAACAGTGTTGGAAATTCTAAATATGATTAAATTGGTCTACAGAGTCAGAAGAATAAGAAGTACTATGTAGGATTTTCCATAAAAAATGTCGCTAATTGGAACAAGCGCTACTGAAAAAGTGTTCAGCTGAAGATAAAATATCCAACTTTTGTTTACCGAATAGAATGGGGCCAATTGTTGACCCTGACATGCGCAAAAGAGCTGCTCAATGGAGTGCTGTCACTTTGACTCACGTGCCAGAACGATGTTGCGGTACAACACAAGGCACAGTGCTGAGTTTAAATCATTTGTTAGCGTGCAGCGTAGCTTTCGGTAGACTTATCCAGGACAAAATGCATCCAGTGACAAAGATATTCGCTGATGGTTCAAACAATTTCGAGATACAAGAAGTGAATTTAAAGCACATTCACTGGCCTGCCGAGAACAAGTGAAGACAAAGTTGAAGAAATCGGGCAATCTTGTACCAGAAACCCGAAAAAACATGTTGCCAGACCTAAGGCAACACACTTCACTTCAACGTCATGCATAAAAGTTTAGGATGCATGCCTACAAAATTCAGGTTAGACAAGAGATAAAACAGAGCGTTAGCCCTAAGCGTAGGAACTTCGCCAGTTTAACGCCAAATGAAATTGATGACAAACCAAATTTTCTGAAACAAGTGCTATTTCCATACAAATTATAGGACATGGGTTCCGCCTTTTTGTAAGCACACTGTTTCTTTCTTTTTACTACACACATTCAGTACCTCTGTGCCATCATCAGTGGGTTTTCGTTTTTGAAAACTATAAAAAGTGAACATATTGAGATTATAGCTGATCTAACAAAGTGAGGCCTAAAGAAAGTTTTGTTCGTATTGTTTCTTACCGTGATTTTACATTATCTGATTTTGCAGGACCAACTGTATGGTGTCCTGCACTGATAGTTTGTCGTTTGCAAACCAAACTACGTAAATGTGAAGTTCATCAGCGAGTTAACACATCTCTTGAGTTTTAAAAAACGTGATTTTGGCTTGTCAAAATCTATTACGTATATATTTGTTACTACTCACAATTTGTTGTGACTGATCCTTCTTCTTTTGCGTTCTGAGGACTCTGTACATATGTATTAAGGTGCTCTATGTAATTTCATTCTTTAAAAACGCCTTCTTACTTCACAACCGCGAAACAACGGAAAATATAAATCCGCATGCCGCCCAACACGAGTGAAGATCTTGACTACCTTGCCACCTCGCTCTTCGTTCCTCACAGAAATCGCGCTCAAGTGAATTGGAAATTTGTGGTAAGTTCCTATGGGACCAAACTGCTGAGGTCATCTCTAGGCTTACACACTACTTAATAGAACTTAAACTTAATTTCGCTAAGGACAAGACACACACCCATGCCTGAGGGAAGACTCGAACCTCCGACGGGGGAACCGCGTGAACCGTGGTAAGGCGCCTAAGACCATGCTAAGACCATGCAGCAAGGCACCCTAGACCATGCGGCTATCCCGCGCTGCCACGCTCAAGTTACAAATAAGTAATGAAGAGACTGTATGCAGTACGACTGGGGACCAAAAACAGGAACACAGATAAATCGTCTGCTATTCGCAGATGATATTGTGCTTTTGTCAGAATCACTAGAAGAGACGACTAATCAAACTACCCAGCTGCAGAGATAAGTGGCTCAAGTGGGTCTACAGGTCTTTGTCGTGAAATCACAGCATATAAAGAACATCAAAAGGAAGAGAGATTCCGAAAGTAAACAGATTAAATTACTTCGTAAAAGCGTGAAAGAAACCGGTATGATCGATGCCGCTTATACGCAGCAGAAACTCTGAACGTTGTAATAATAGGATTACAGAAGCTGAGGAACGGTGGAGCCTCATGATATTCAGAACTCGAAGGACAAGAAACGCTCAGTATGGAAGACGAGCGGACAACGGATAGTGCACCCTGACCGAGATGGTTTCGGACTCCGTTAGGAAGAGAATGGTTATGCTATTTTGGTCTCGTTCTTAGAATGGACCACAGCAAGTTGACACGCCAAATTCTGCTGTTTCTTCAGAACAAGGAAACCAAAATACGATGGCACCAAGAAGTGCAAAGAAATCTCGACAAAACTGGGATAAAGGAGACAGAGATTTACAATAGAGTGACTTTCAAACAAAAAAATCCAGGCTGTTCTAGTTTTCCACCTCAGAAATAAAACGAGCAAAGAAGGTTGTGATATATGGGAATGAAAGAATACTGATAAGGGTGAAGACTAGAAGAAACAAAGCTACAACGATTTAATGTGAACCTTCGTTGGCCAAAGTGAAATGAAGAAGAAGAAAAGAAGCATTGTTCACATCTTTGCAATTTATCACCAGAGCGTGAAATTCACTGTCACCATTATTATGATCAACAGACTGCGCCTGAGTTTCTTAAAATTTCGAGAAACTTATTCTCTGATAAGAGTCTCAGAATATAGTTCTAGTCCCTATATTTATAGCGAGGAACGAGAACGTCAATAAAATTTATAAAATTTCGGATTAATGCATACAGGTACAGGGAATTGCACTTTCCAAACATTATCATCGAATGGAAGAAAAATGAGAGTAATGTTAGAAGTAGGTACATCATATACAGTCCTCCATATCGCTTAAGTTGACACTCGCGATTAATATGTATATTTTAAGGTAGTCATAGCTGCTGCTCTTGGGAAAATGAAGCGTCAGATCTACTGATAATTAAAAGGCAAATTACATCGACTGTTTTACGGTAGTATTGTTTTATCAATGTCAACTCGGCAATTGGCGAATAGAGTACGGAATATTAAATTTAACTTACGACCGTACGTATATTTTCAAAATTTTAACATCACTCACAACGGCTCCGCAAGCCTGTGTTCCTACATCCACTGATTCTGGAACATCGTGGGTGTCAAACTACAGTTAGGTATGTGATGGATAAAATAACTAGGTAATGCGAAGTAATATTAGAGTAGATTGCCTCGGCTTTGGAGCTGACCTGGCGATTTTAACTAGGGATATTACCGCAGCTCAAAAACAAATTGAAATTCTTAAAGAAGTTGCGAAAAGTGTAGGACTACAAATATCATTCGAAAAAACGGAATATATGACATGCAACAACAAGCACCAAAGTTTTTGAACACGAAATATGGACAAATAAAAAGGGTTTGTCAGTTTAAATACTTGGGGGTAACCATGCAGGAAAACGGTCTGGAAAAAGCTGCAAACGAAGCCCGCTGTTAAAAAATTGCAACTGCCTTCAGATAAACATAAAACATTTATGATAAAAAATCGCTTTCTAAATTCAGTAAACTTAGTCATTACAGCACTGTAGCCAAACCTGGATGTCTTTATGGAGCAGAAACTTTAATTTTAAATGAAAAGAGGGATACTGAAGAATTTCAAAAGAAGGAAAGAACGACTATTAAGAAAATATTAGGCCCCAATATTAGTGATGGAGTAATTTATAGGCTGAGAAGTAATAAGGAAAGAAAAGAACACACAGACATGAGAAAACGAAGACTTAAATTTTATGGGCACGTTAAAAGAATGGCACCCACTAGGTTGACAAAACAAATAGTAGAGTTCTACGAAAACAGCAGTAAGGTCAAAACTGAGCCAATTAAATGGATCGCTGCGATTAAGAAGGATCCTAAGGTACTCGGTATAACTGAGGCAGACGTTACAGACAGAAAAAACATTCAGAAAAAAGATAGTTGATTGGAAGATTGGTCAGAGGGAAATTAGAAAACGGACTGGAACACCGTGGTCTGATGAAAGAAAGAGACTTCATTATGAAAGGATGAAACAGATTTGGACACAAAGGAACACCAACCATCAAAAGCTACAATGATTGACTGTACCTCGTGTGGTCCTATTGGGCCCATATGTGAATGATAATAAATAATAATAAGAAGTTTTCACTGAAAATATTGTCCCTACCATATTCTATCAACAAAAAGAAATGGCTCTGAGCACTATGGGACTTAACTTCTGAGGTCATCAGTCCCCTAGAACCTAGAACTACTTAAACCTAACTAACCTAAGGACATCACGCACATAAATGTCCGAGGCAGGATTCGAACCTGCGACCTTAGGGGTCGCGCGGTTACAGACTGAAGCGCCTAGAACCGCTTGGCCACTCCGGCCAGCTATTCTATCAAAAGAAATATATGATGTGTATATATGCGGAAGAATGTACCAGGGAAATAACATTCACTGACATCTTCGTATTTTTTCAGTACTTTATCCATCAAATACGTAACGGCATTTTGACAGCCATGAGATTACATAATCCAGTGAGGAGATGTCGTTTGCACAGTACATATAAGATGTTTCAGATGAGGCGTTTTTCTCTTCCACTTGCAAAATAATAAAGGAAAGAATTACTTTTTTTAGGTAGGTAAACGTAAGATACAGTCACTCTTCATCCATTTAGCATTGTTTATGTGGTTGGTTCTCAGGGGGTTGCAGCAAAGTTTCTTTAGATGTCCCCCGCCCCTCCCAAAAAAAAAATGATTTACCGGTGTTAAATATGGCAAATATATGGGCCATACTTGAGGACTAAGGCGTCGTAATAACCTTCGTGCACAAAATCACAGGCATAATGGGCCGGGTACCCATACGGCCTGTAACATCTAGACTGATATCTGCAAAAAGAGCACCTAGAATGTCGACAATAAAAGCTCGAGATATATCACCTGTCAGAGTACATGCAAAGTAGAGTGGGCCGAAGATTACCTCTGCGGATCACCTCCTTACAATTGACACGACATACCATCTATGATTTTCTGTGGGCTAGTAGTATATATTATGGCAGTTGACACCACCATAATTCGTGAATGTTCATCAGAGAGCGTAACACTTTGTCAGACGCCCAAAGCGAAATTATTCGCGACCTGTTCACAGAAAGTAACTATCCAATTGAAATTCTTCCCATACAGCTCCTATGTGAAAGTCAGGTGATACAGGCGAAACTTGTGATCCTGTATTAATCGTCACATATATGTAAAGCTGATACTACTGCCTGTAGTAACTTCTCTTTGAGGATCGTGGGGAATTGCAGCTGTAACAAACACTTCCATATCCTTGCTTCTTATTCATCGTCGTCTGTTACCGCCATAACTTCTCAGACTACTATGTCTCGAAGTCTTTATTCGGTTCGAAAGAGCGTGATGGCTGATGGAATTCTTCGACCACAGGATCTCGCGGAATAAGGCATGCCCGCCTCGTTCGTATCGTGTCGCCATTCTCGGAGCACTAGCAAAACGTCGGCGTTCTCTTTATATGTGTATGCCATCTTTATTTTATGATAGACCGAAACTAGTTTTTTGTGCACTCCGATCTGCCTTTTATTCTGCAGTTTAAGGATATACCCTACAATCTAACCGAACGTGGCGCATCGACGAAGCTTGTCGCTCTCTGACAACAGCAGTTTACGTCTCGTCCACAAGTCACTTAGTAGCTTCATTGAGTTGTGTACGAGTGTTTAGGTTTGAACACCTCACTTAAATGAACATTTCGCCACCGGAATATCCACCTGAACCTAGCCGGTTACGGGTGAAATGTTGCATCCACCCCTAAAACTGATCGTTTCTAGTTCCCTAATAAAAATTTATAGAAAGTTGAATTAAATTGATTTGTACACGGCAGGTCTACATACATGATCTACAAGAAGGAAAAATTGTATTCTATCTAAAAAAAAAATAACTGATTGCTGAAATCAGTTGTAACGCGCATTGCGATTCCAGTAGTGCGTTATACGGGGTTCCTCATTGTCCGAGTGACGGCATATAATAAAATTTGTTACACGTTTCAAAGAAGCGGAAAAAATCAAGCGTCGATAAATCCTACAAAAGTGTAAAGCACAGAGTTTAGAATATTAATTACTTACCAAACGAAGAGCTTGGAAATGGGATTCGCCGAAGCCTTTGGATTCGGGTTTGACTTGTAGACTTTAGAATCCATGGCGCTGGTCTTGCTCCGTTTCGTGCCTTCGTTGATCACGTCGCAGAAATTACATCCAGCCTGCAATCAGTATTCCCTTTATAACGCGTGTTCTCCAAGCACTAGCTGTTCACTGTAGATATGATACAAAGTAGGACTGCAGGAATACACACTTAATATAGAAAAGTTGCACTACCTCCCGGCGAGGTTTCGAATTGTGTCGTCACGCTCTCTTAAGAACTCATGTTCTTATCAAACTGCCAGAGCCAGTATCCTAGTGGAGCATTATTTCGGTTGCGATGTCACCTGTTTGCGGAGATCTGTTGTTGACGAAGTCATACATAATCGTGTGCTAGCATTACTGCTTCTGGTGCTTGCTACTGCTCCGCACCTTGTACCGTGTCAGAGCCGAGAGCAAATGTTTACGTAAGACGGCGAGAGGGAGCTCTTTATTCACAGATTTTCAGTATGTGATAATGGGCCAAAGGAAAATCGTGAAAGATTTGAGCCGATTTATGTGCTTGCCGCTTATTGGAAAAAGTTTAAGTAATTCAGAATAATGATCATGGTACTGCAGTCTACATATTCTGTGATGAAATTTGCTAAATGGAATCTGCTCGAGTTTGGAAGCGACAGTACCGATTACAACACAGTATTAAACGGAAACCGGAATTTCGTTTTCCACAGTTGACTCATGTATATGCTCTGAAAAAAGTAGCACAATGTGAACTGCTTGAGGAGCTACCCAAAGATACAAAATGTCATATTTGGATAAGAAATGGGTTTAAAAATGATTGATGTCATCTTAATGCGTTTTAGAGTCGCTTCTTGATTGTGAAATTTTATATTTGAGGATGAAAGGAAACAAAATATTTTTTCTTACACTAATATTTGTTTGTTATTAAATCAGTTTTCTGCTTATTTGCCCACTTTCAGGTAAGAAATTACTAGGTTGCACAAAAGATAATGGGCGAGACATGAGATGGGAATCCCTTACACTTGTTCCTCCTTTCGTATCATAATTCAGTTCTTAATGAAAAATAAACAGTGGATTGTGTGATCGGAAATGAGTTGTATGCACTCTTATGAAATGTCTGAAACTGTTATTCACCTGAAATAAACCATATTATAGCGTTTATGTTGAGTAACTTTAGTATAACATGTCGTTTAACTAGATAAATCTACCTGGCGAACCTGGACTTGAGCCAAGGCTGTTGCCCATGATGGATATATATATATATATATATATATATATATATATATATATATATATATATATATATATATATATATCCAAATGTGGCATGCGGTGTTAACATGTCAGAGGATTACACAACACTGTGCAATCCTCTGCAGAGCAAAACGTTAAGTCTGAAGACATCTACGTGTGTATCCACGTGATTACTCTGCTACTCACACTTAAGTTTTTGGCAGAAGGTTCGTAGAATCACTTACGGACTTTTCTCGTCCGTTCCTATCTGGTAAGGATCTCATACCACGCAGCAGTAGACCAGAAGAGTATGGACAACCGTAGAGTAGGCAGTTTCTTTAGTAGATCTATTGCACCTTCTAAGCGTTCAGCTAATAAAACGCACTCTTTGGTTCTCCTTTTCCATAAAGTTTTTCATATGACGGTTCCAGTTTAAGTCTTTCGTGATTGTAGTCCCTAAGTATTTAGATTAATCGACAACCTTTACGTATGTGTGATTTATGGCGTAACCTTGAAGCTGTTCTTTGAAATGTTGACTTTCAGTTTACTTATTCTTCCGCTAATTCTGTATCGCAACATGTTACAAAGATGTTCTGCACCAAGTGATCGATAGCTTATGGTATGACATTCTTTGATTAATCAACTAATGGCACATCTGCTTGAGTATACTTTGAAGGAAGTAGGTACGAGCCAGTCAAGGTCCTGCGTGGTCCGTGTGCTACGTCTGTGAGGTCTGTTGAACGAGTTACAAAGTATTCTGCTCCTGACGGTTTCGGCCTGTTTTCCGGGTGTCGCTTTGGTTCAAAATGGTTCAAATGGCTCTAAACACTATGGGACGTAACTTCTGAGGTCATCAGTCCCATAGACTTAGAACTACTTAAACCTAACTAACCTAAGGACATCACACACATCCATGCCCGAGGCAGGATTCGAACCTGCGACCATAGTAGCTGTGTGGTTCCGGACTGAAGCGCCTAGAACCGCTCGGCCACAATGGCCGGCGTCGCTTTGGTTCTGATGGTGTTTTTGGCCGTTGTTTCCACGTTTCCATTACGGACCACTGTTGTGATAGTTTCCTTTGATGCTACTTTCTCATGCAACGAGCTACAAGAAATATGGTGAAGTGATGGCATGCGTTTAGCAGCTCGATGTTACACTCGCATTTGCCTGCTGTATTTTCAGGTCTGTAAGTGTGTGTGAAGACACACTTATGTTCTAACTCTCAGTGTTTGGTAAGGTAGCTATTGATAGACTTGGGACAGTATCTGTTTTTCATTAGTTCATTCATATGGTAGGTGTATCGACTGTATCACACTCGCGTTTATTTACATATGTTCACAATTTTTCTGATGTATCTAGACTTATTTTGTTCAGTCCTTTGTCGTGTGGAGGTCTTGAACGCCACGTGGTCCACCTCCAGACAATTGTAATGCTTTATGTACTAATGTTTAAGGACTGAATCCTAATAATCATAAATTTAACTAGATATTCTATAATTTATTTTCATTCCCGTGTTACTTATGGAATTCATGTCCAAAATTGAGTCTGCCTATATGCCTCCGTATTCATTTTCCAATCTGCACTTAATATCAGGCACGAACTTTAAAGAGAATTCTGCCTTCAGCAGGAACGTCGGTCAGTGCAGAGCAAAACTGTAATCATCACAAGCTTTTTCAGACGTTTAGTCAGTAGAAACCTCTTTCTAATTAGAGGATGCCATACATAGGCTGACCCGATTTCAGGGAGAGAAAACCAGGGTACGTGTGTTTAAACTTTATATCTAACTTTACTACGACGCTTTCACCTACATTTCTTGTCAATTATCATGAAACTTTGAAATCGATAATAGGGATACTACGATGCAGCAACTGAAAAACTCATAGCAAGAACGTACTCTGTTAATTGGAAAGGAACGTATAGGTACATTACTCACGAATAAAATTCTTTTCTTCAGAAATAAAAAATACTGATATATATATTTTTTGTAGTTACCTGGATATATTTTCTGCAATGTTTAGTCACTCACTAGGTACTTAGGTACAGTTTGTTAATCCGAAAAACTGTAAAAGCACGTATAAAGAGTATATGTTTTACTGTTCGTCATTCCAAAGTTGTCTCATTTCAGTATCAAAATGTGTCCAGTTCCAATAATTATTCCTAATAGCTTGCAGTTAAGTGACTTATTACTTTTCCTGGTGCTGATGGATGAATGGTTGACGTCTGAGCTCCCGTAGCCAAGCTCACAGTTTGGAATTCAGCTAAGGTCAGTGCCTGTTTTCTTCTCAGACTTAAAATTCCATCACGCATCATGTTTTTTTTTTTTTAAAGGTACGTAATTTCCAAATAAACGTTGGAGTATCTCCAGAGAAAACCCAGGAAAATTTAAAACTTAACATTTTTTACTCACAATTTAACGACAAACTGCACACTGTACTTTTACACGGTATTATCGGCCATTCAGTATGTGCGTTATTGTATCTTGAACTACCATGGTTATAATGTTTTGAAAATTAAAAGTTTTATTGTAATTAGAGCATGTGTTGCTATGACTGTATGTGACTATAACTGTGTGCCCGAGCGGTATTTGAACTGAAATGCCTATCTGTCATACGTACTGCACTGACAACTGCGTAACAGTTGCACCACTTATAGACTCTAACACAAGAAAAAAGACACACCACACAGGAATTATCCGAAAGCGGCGGAAATGAGTAGATGTGACGTACAAGTACAGAAAAACAAATGATTACAATTGCAGAAAAATTGGATGAATTATTCAAGAGAGAGTCGCAAATTGAACAAATCAATAACGGTTTGGTCCACCTCTGGCTCTTATGCAAGCAGTAAACAGTTATTCGCCTTGGAATTAATTAAGAGTTGTTGGATGTCCTCGTGAAGCATATCGCGCCAGATTCTTTATAAATGGCGTGTTACATTGTCAAAATGCCGAGATGGTTGGAGAATACTGCCAATAATGCTCCAAACGTTCTCAGTTGGGGAGAGATCCGGCAAACTTCTTGGGTAAAATTTGTGCGGACGTCCATGACAAGGCAGCAGACCTTCGCAGATTTCCAGTTCACTTTTTATGCAACAGTGAACTCCCACTGAACGTTGAAACTCATTTCATGATTCTTATCGTATTCTTGTCTGTTAACTGAAAGTAGTAACAGGGGAACAGATAAGCTGGTTTTTCACGGAAACGCTCCTTAGCGCTCACTGCTCCGGCTCGGAGCGCGTATGCTAGACTGGACAGAACTCACTGCCTTCTGGCCATCAGCGACGAAACCGACGTAGCATTCGCTTTAATCCTTGTATTGTGGTAGTCACAGCAACAAACTGACTACTCTCCATGTCTCTTTTGTAAGAGGAGACATTTCTGTTTATTGACAATGACGAACATCTGCAGGGGTTTTATATTTAAACCCACACAAGGGCAGTAATTTAGTCAAAAGTGAGTGATGCATTGTTCTTTCGGACAACACAGACATTGCAATATCGTATTTCCAAAAATGACCATGTTACGGCAAAAATTTAGTAAATTGCGCCCCATTTCACCATGTTATAGCTAAAATTGAACAAATTGGCCCATTTGCAATACGTTTGTCATCTTCTATTGATAATATTAATTTATGCTATCACCAATGGAAACTACGATGCTAAGAAAGCACTGTCACTGTTTCCAGATGGTTTTATTGTGAATACTGGATATAGTTACTAAGGAGGAAAGCTCCGCACTTTTCTAGCCGAGAAGGTGTATTCCGAGCGCGATCTCAGGTTCATGCTTTACAGCAGAAAACAATCAGCGATAGTTGACACATTCAGATAGGCATTCAGACAGTGTCTATGACCAGTGGTTGACAGTTACTGGATCTCAAAACTGTACTGCAAGACTAGTACCTGACAGTGTGCATCGGCAGTGGGTGCCAGCTTCTGGAACTTAAAACCTGTGACATCACTGTCACATATTGTGAAGAGATGTTGTTTCATATTTTTGCAACTATTTACAGGTGATTTTGTTGTGAATATTGTATATATTTACTAAGAGGAAAGCTTTGCATATTTCTCACTGAGAAGTTGCACTTCCAGCGTGGTCTCAGGTTCATGCTGTTCAGCAGGAGGCAGTCAGTCAGTCTCCTTACGAGAAGTGAGCCTGCAAGGGGACACGGGCAATTTTCACAGAAGTTGAGCTGCGGGCTACTCTGTGCTGTTTTGGTCAGAGCTAACACCAGCCCTCGCTGGTGGTAGAGGGCACCATGCCACCACTGCTGTCCGCAGCTCGTGATCGTGCGGTAGCGTTCTCGCTTCCCTCGCCCGGGTTCCCGGGTTCGATTCCCGGCGGAGTCAGGCATTTTCTCTGCCTTGTGATGACTGGGTGTTGTGTGATGTCCTTAGGTTAGTTAGGTTAAAGTAGTTCTAAGTTCTAGGGGACTGATGACCATAGATGTTAAGTCCCATAGTGCTCAGAGCCATTTTTAAACCACCACTGCTGTCCCCAGAGAATAGATGGGCGTATCGTTATCCCCGTTTCAGAATGAATATGGAAGGATGAGTTGCTGCAGTGCCACCTGTCATGTACGCAAGAGTTGGTTGCTTTCATTCCCAAAATTTTGGTGCATCCAATGGCACGTGTCGCAGCTACAACCATGCTTTGCACAAAGAAGCTGGCCGATTGAGGAGACACTGCTTCAGGCCAGTACCAACGTTTTGTTTGTTATTGTTCATTTTGCATGACAAGAGTGGGAAGTTTCTGCTGCAGTCCCCCGACCTCCACTCCCTTTTTTTTTCTCTCGTGAAATAAGCGATATTTTCGTCTGTCATATAGGCAACAGCATTCATTCGTCTCTTCCATGTAGAGTTTTTGAAAATATAGAGTTGAGGAGAGAGAACTAACAAGTAAGTATCGCGTTTATACATATCCTGGCTGGCATCTGATGCTGATGGGCATGTACTTGGCTCGTTTTGGGGAAATGTAAGCGTCGCATTCCGCTGTAGAGCGATCTACTCGTATAGTCTGCGCAGCTCGCAACTTACTTGTTCTGGTACATGACTTGAGCTGCCGATTTGACTTTAATTTGTGATACTTATCTCACTAACTCTGAATTCGCTAGGTGCCCAATGATACTGCACTTTCTCCATGCAGTCTTCTGTATAATTTGCCACCTCCCCAAAGTGTTAGCGTTAGAGAAGTTTGCTCTCTGTCAACTTCTTGTGGATTGTCACACATCAATTACAGCAAGCAAAAATTTGTTATAAGCAGATTTTTCTATGATTACGCGTCCCATAATAATAAATATAGCTTGTTGTTGTTCTCATTGTGACATTGTTAATGTTGGACACAGTGGCCAAACTTGCCAATCAGGTACTTACTACTCAGTGAAGGTAACAAGCGTTGCACTTACTGGTCTTGCATGATTGTAGATTTGATTATTGACTAGTGTGGAAAGTCTTGTCGACTTCCCCTAGGATTATAACTTTGCTGTGTGTCGTCTCATAATAGTTTGGCTAACGGCCTTGCAGTATTCAGATTTAATAAACACCAACATGTTTATAGCAACGTCGTATCATAACGCAAATCAAGAGCAGTCTGGCTTCCCAGTCAGAAACGACACATACTTAACTTAATGTTGAGCCTGCCAGTATTTTACTTTTGATTTCAATTGGTATCCTTTAGTTAGGACGGCACAGTGAGACACATCTTAGGCTGCAAAAAGATTTAGCGACCATTCTTTTGTCCCATTTTGTATTTGATTTGACATTAATCCGTAGCCACAGCATGTGCTAGAGTGGAACATGCGCAGTGTGTGCTATTTATAATTCATTTATTTTGTTGCGCGTGTATTTTTGGAGATTCTATTGAGAAAATTTCCGTTGTGTGAGAAGATTTTTTTGTGTTACATATAACGGTATTTTTGTGTTCAGGGTCATGTTAAATTTATGATAGCAGTAGTTGAGTGTATGGTAGATTTCTATTACACTTCCTTCATACATAGATAGGACTATTCGAAGGTGATCTGGAGAGGCAAGGAAAGTTTTAAGCCAGTGGGATTCAGTGGAAGCAGGGGACGTCCTATCGCAGTTTTCTGAGGGGGAGGCATCGGTAGCAACAGCGCTTCCTGAAACCCAGAAAACCGCAGGACAACTAAACGACTTGTGAAAAAAAAGTCGATTGTGGCACACAGCAGCTCAAATTTAACACAGGGGATATTCCGTACTGGGTCAAACAAGTGCTAGAGAAAGCAGAAACAGACAGGAAAGAAGGGCAGGAGATCCGTAGGAAAGCAGAGAAGAGATGCAGGAAGGACAATACAGATAGGAAATAAGCCAAGGAGAGAGGAGAAGGTTAAGGCAGTTAGGATAAAACTGGAAGTAGGTCGGAAAGAAGCGCAGGAGGATAGAAAAAGATTTAGGGAACAGATGGCAGTGCTATGTGAATAATTCGACAGCCAATTCAAATCCGTTGACAGAAAACTGATCGGTTTTTCAGAAACAGGAGAAAGAAGAGTGGCCAGTCTGGCCCAAGCTGAGTCAAATTCGGAGAAAGAATGAAGGTTCTGGAAGAGTGCATTGAATCTTAAGCTACAGAACCGGTTCGATTTTCTGAAACTTCAGAATTTGCTTTGCGCAAACGAGATCTAGAAAAGCTTAGGTGGGGATTAAGGGACCGTGAGTTGCGGAGTTTCTAGTACTTCTAGCAGAGAGTTGGTGCAAAGTCAATAGTGAGTCGGATATTTGTGAGAATTCAGAACCTTGTGGCTCACTGTTAGCTATATAAGATGGAGCCATTGTGAGAGAATCATGTGTAGCATCGAGGACCATGTCAGTCAGGGGGCAGATCTTCGATGGCAGGCATTTTTCTCGCCGAGGATACTCCTAACCTACACTGCAGGCGGAGACTTGCATATTAAGATGTAGATTGTTCAGTTTAAGGGTAACTTAGCAAACTCTTGTCCATTAAAAGAATGTTGGAATTCATGAATAGCCACACGAGGGGGAATATAATCTCGAAAGCTTTACCACCTACTATACGCTTGACAATCTTTGCAGAATTTGAATCAGAAATTATGAAGCTATACTGGTCTCTCGCGGAACATAACAGGTTGCAACTAAGCATCATATAAGCCACATCACTGGTAGCAACATGCTTGCAATCTTACTTAAAGTGTTTCGACGAAATACTAAAACGAAATCGGCATTTTCACTACCCATACAGTAATGATGAGATGATTCAGTTCTTCTTAAACGTGATGTTAACAGAATATAAGACGTCCCTGCTCTGTGTTCAAAATAATGACCGGGAGGAATTTAAATTAATAGTGACAGATCTCGATGAGTACATGCGGTAAGATAGGAGAGTGTAATCTACAACGGAAAGGGAATTCCCAGGAGGACGTGGTCATGAATGGGGTGTAAGCAGCAATGGCAACTGGTATCAAAATGAAAGGAATAATTGGCGAAATCAGAGACCCAAACATTGCAATGGGAGATCATGTATGGGAAACGGCGCACGAAAATAGCTGAGAGAGTGAGAAAACGAAGCAGTGTAAATAGTTGAAACATGAACACAGATCCAGAATGTACTCAACAAACTTGACTAAATAATAAGCAGAAAACGAGTGCAGGTAGGGCCCATTTGTACAGTCTGAGTGTGATAATGTATAACGAGGTCAGAGACGACCTATTGGCCAAGGTGAAAATACCAACGAAGCAGTGTGTCCTGTCATTAAAACTTTCCACTACAATGGACCTGGGCAGATTCATAAATGGAACTTCGGAAACCACATTCTTTGCCTTTGAGCTAGCATAGGAGTGGATGGCTTTCCCACTGCAAAAAACATGGACGGGAGGAGAACTTAAGGACAAGATCGGTGAAATGAAATAGCAGGTGAGATTTGATTTCATGTGTCAGGCTGTGACGTTCGCCACAAATGCCATAATAATTCCACAGTCGATGACAAAAAACATACTAGGTGTGGAGTTTATGCTAGACCATGCTGCAATTATTGATACAGGCAGATAAGAAATTTCCGTCGCCACAGTACAGCACAAAACCAGTCTCAATTCCAACAAGATGGTGCCAAGCATTGATTAGTAATCATGAATTCCCTCCAAGGATGGCTCGCCATACTACAACAGATTATCCCTTTGAAAATGTGGAAAAATGTAAGACAGGTGTGGCAGAGCTTGACAAATTTTTACATGTCTTAAGGTTTTCAGGATATGATACAACCCGAATGACAGCCGTGAGAAGCTCAGCGACATGTTAACAGACCCTGAAAAGTCTTTAGTCTGATACTTTTAAGAATTTTGGATATAAATTTATCGTTAAGGGACATAAATTTTTCTTACAGCCATACAGCTTTGACTGATCTATGAATAGCAAGTAGAATAACAAATTACACAAATGTTGGAACAAGGGAATATTGAAAGGGCAAGCAGTAGTTACAACAGTCTTCTGTCCCAAAGAGGGATGACGTGTTCAGACTGGTGCTCAAGTCCCATCAAATAATCACTATCTGAAACGGATCGTCCGAAGACCCCAGAAGAGTTGTTGCAAAAATTCCACAGGAAAAGCATGGAATCTGTCCTGACGGAAAAATATTGAAGTGAGTACAGAAGTTCCTGCTCCCAACGACCATGAAGCAGTTGAGGAGCTCCCTTCGACTAATAAATTTATACTGGATATTTCTGGGAATTGAGATCTTCACGCCTTTATAGGCAAAAACGTGTGCTGCGAGTGGGATGAGAATTCTAACATACAATTCACTGAGCTGAAGCGAGCTTTACTAAATGTGTCCATTCTGTCCCACCCTGATCTGAGCTTTCCATACCATGTTGCTTCATACTGCAGCAAAATGAAAGATGTGGTGGAGGTGTTCTAGTAAGTGGATGTGAATGGAATAAATGAGTAATAAAGAATAGCATTTGGCAGCCTTGTGCTAAACACGAGTGAACATAACTATTCTGTTTCAGAATTTGAGGCCTTAGCCATAGTCTATGCATTCCAAAAATTTGGTACTGTTTGTATGAAAGAACTACCATAGAGTACAAGGCCCTGGAATTTCTGATCTCACATAAAGTCTCGTTGGAAGTTCTGCCTACAGGAACTTTCGTTTCAAATTAATTACATTCCTGGTAAAGACAGCACCATTGCCGATGCATTATCATGCTCGCGAGTTGAGCTGGATTAATGCAGGGCACAAAGGAGGAAATTAATAACATATGTGATATCCTGTTCTTGATAAGTGCGGTGTATAAGATCTTCATTGATGATGCCTTGCAAAACGTAGGACAAGAATAAGACAGAGCACCACATGAGACTGAGAGATAGTGCGATTTTACCTCAAATTGTTTTTTTATTTCTCATATGGAAATAAAGTCCCATGCTTCTTGACAGAGCGTAGGGGAACGACACGGCAAACCCGCACCGCCGTACTAGGCAAGTTCAAAATGGAGGTGGTTTGCCGTTGCCTTCCTCCAACCATAATGGTGATAAAAGAGACGATTCATAATAAGGATTTCCCAGCGTTGAGGCAGTTTTATCCGCTGAGACACAATGTATTATTCCTCCATAGGAAACCAAACGGATCATGATGAGTGGTGTGTGGGCGAGAAGAGTTGATAAATAAGCTGATCTTGTACACCCACATGAGCTACTTGCAGTTTGGTCCAGGAAAGTGCAATAGCAAACGTAAGGAGAAAGTCTACTTTAACAGCATGGACAGGCAGCTGAGAAAGTACTGGCAATTATTGTGAAGCGCCAGAAGGCAAAACATTCCACAAAACAAGACGTTCCCATTTCTCCCGTTATCCCCCACTACACCCATATAGCCATCAAGTTTGAGTCGAAATACGTCAAACTCTGGAAAAGGCTACTAGGAGTTCTGTTGCGGAAGTTCTTGTCATCCATTTCTCATTTGCGGTTGAGTATGTGTAACACGTGATTTTACGCAACGAGAGGCAGTTCATTTCAAATAAATGGAGAGGAATCTTACCGAGGAAGAGGAATAAAGATATATATACTGCCACCTACCATCCACAAGGAAACCCAGTAGCGAGTTTCATAAGAGAGCTTGGAAGGCTTTATAGAATCTACTGCTACAAAAGGCATACTTGATATGTATGTCAAGGATTTCGAGTTAGCGATGAATCAACTTCCTCATGAGTCAACCACGATGACTCCAATCAAAGTTTTAATTAGTCAAGAACCAGAGGAAACTGAACTCACTGCAGAAGCTGTTATAACTTTCGGTCTATTGCCAGCTGCAAATTATGCGCTGAGGCACTTGCTGACATGATTTGAAGATTTGTCAGATGCCAACTTTTTCCACCAGAGAGCTAAGTGTTCTTCACCATATTTATGTTAAGAACTGGGGCTTCCTCTGTGTTACTTTTGTACATTCACCAGCGTGTAGACAGAACATGTCGTATAACTTGGATTACATCACACTCTCTTAATTTGCGAGGCACAGTACACATGTCACTTTCACCGTGACCTGTACAGACCTATGGTAGAGCACCCGTACATCGTTAAACTTGAGATTTTTGTGCATAAAAAACATTTGTTTAAGAAGCAGACGAAAGGCAATAAAAATGTTTAAAAAATGAGACCGATAGGTAGTGCAAAATGGATAAGCTGGAATGTATGGAGGACAAATGTAAGGATTTATAATCATGCATCATTAGGTGAAAGATAAATACCGCTACAGGAAAATTAAACAGGTTTTTGGCGAAAGGAGAAATAGCTGTATGAATATTAAGAGCTCAGGTGGGAAGCCAGTCTTAAGCAAAACAGGGTGAGCTGAAGGATACAAGGAATATATAGAGGATCTATACAAGATAATGAACGTCAAGGCAGTATTATAAAACTGGAAGAGGACGTAGGTGAAGATGACGTGGGAGAAACGATACTGAGAGAAGAATTTAAGAGACCAAGGAAAGAGCAAAGTGGAAACAGTGCACCGAGAGTAGACGACATTCCTTCAGAGCTACTGACAGCCTTGGGAGAGCCAGCCATAAAAAACACTTCTTCCACATGGTGTGCAAGATGTGTGAGACAGTCGAAGTAACCTTAAACTTCAAGAAAAATGTAATAATTCCAATGCCAAAGAAAGCAGGTGCTGTCAGGAGTGAATACTACCGAAATATATGTTAAATAAGTTGTTGTTGTTGAGGTCTTCAGTCCTGAGACTGGTTTGATGCAGCTCTCCATGCTACTCTATCCTGTGCAAGCTTCTTCATCTCCCAGTACCTACTGCAACCTACATCCTTCTGAATCTGCTTAGTGTATTCATCTCTTGGTCTCCCTCTATGATTTTTACCCTCCACGCTGCCCTCCAATACTAAATTGGTGATCCCTTGATGCCTCAGAACATGTCCTACCAACCGATCCCTTCTTCTGGTCAAGTTGTGCCACAAACTCCTCTTCTCCCCAATCCTATTCAGTACCTCCTCATTAGTTATGTGATCTACCCATCTAATCTTCAGCATTCTTCTGTAGCACCACATTTCGAAAGCTTCTATTCTCTTCTTGTCCAAACTATTTACCGTCCATGTTTCACTTCCATACATGGCTACACTCCATACAAATACTTTCAGAAATGACTTCCTGACACTTAAATCTATACTCGATGTTAACAAATTTCTCTTCTTCAGAAACGCTTTCCTTGCCATTGCCAGTCTACATTTTATATCCTCTCTACTTCGACCATCATCAGTTATTTTGCTCCCCAAATAGCAAAACTCCTTTACTACTTTAAGTGTCTCATTTCCTAATCTAATACACTCAACATCACCCGACTTAATTCGACTAAATAAGTTATGGTTCGGAAATACTAACACGAATTCTTTACATAAGAATGAAAAATCCGGTAGACGCTAATCTCAGGGAGGATCAGAAAAATGTAGAAACACGCGAGGCAACAGTGACCTTACGACTTATCGTAGAAGATATCTCAACGAAAGGCAGACCTGTGCTTCTAGCATTACTAGACTTAGAGAAAGGCTGTTTACAACTTCTACGGAAACCAGATGGCAATTATGAAGAGTTGACATACTTGAAAGGGAAACAGTGGTTGAAAAGGGAATAATACAGGGTTGTAGCCTACCGCAGACGTTACTCTTCTGTACATTGAGCAAACTGAAAAGGGAAGCAACGAAAAATCTGGAACAGATATTATAGTTCAGTGACAAGAAATAAAAACTTTGAGGTTTTCCGATGACATTATAGTCGAATTAAATCATGTGAGGCGGAGGGAATTGAGTTAGGGAATGAGACACTTAAAGTAATATATGAGTTTTCTTATTTGAGCACCAAAATTGCTGATAAAAGTCGATGTAGAGAGGATATAAAATACAGATTTCCAATGGCGAGAAAAGCCTTACTGAAGAAGAAAAAATTGTTATCAACAAATACAGATTTGAGTGTTAGAAAGTCATTTTGAACGTATTTGAACGGAGTATAGCCATGTATGGAAGTGAAACATGGACGGTAAACAGTTTAGACAAGAAGAGAATAGAAGCTTCTGAAATGTGGTGCCACAGACGTATGCTGAAGATTATATGAGTATTTCTTGTAACTAATTAGGAGGTATTGAACAGAACAGGGGACAAAAGAAATTTGTGCCGCAACCTGACTAGAAGGAGGGATCGGTTGGCAGGACACATTTAGAGACAGTAAGAGATCACGAATTTAGTGCTGGGGGGAGGTGTGGAGGGTAAAAATCACAGAGGGAGATGAAGAGATGAATACAGTAAGCAAATTCAGATGGACGTAGGTTGCAGTAGTTATTCGCAGATGATGGATGGATGGAGAGGGTTGTATGGGTGCACGACGGCAAGGTCTTCAGTGCCCGCTCAGTAACAGATTGGTTCAAATGGTTCAAATGGCTCTGAGCACTATGGGACTTAACATCTATGGTCATCAGTCCTCTAGGACTTAGAACTACTTAAACCTAACTAACCTAAGGACATCACACAACACCCAGTCATTACGAGGCAGAGAATCCCTGACCCCGCCGGGAATCGAACCCGGGCGCGGGAAGCGAGAACGCTACCGCACGACCACGAGCTGCGGACAGTAACAGATTGAGACGGGTGTCCAGAAAATACTCAGAACAGTAAGATAAAACAGAACGTAAACACAGGTAAAAAACCTGGAAAAATATGTGCCTATCCACACCGAAGCGTGGGACGAAGCATGCTGTCAGCAGTAAAACATGGACAACACAGGAAGAAAGTGGTAGATGGAGCTAAAATAACGTGATAGAAGTGGCTGGCTGACCGCAAGGAAAAAAAGGGAGGAGCCAGCCACTTTGCAATACTCTAAAACCTCCAACCTAAAAGTTTAGGCCAGAGTCCAGACACATCACAAAACTTTAAAATCCTAGACACACACGTCTCATCATTAGCTAAAACACAGGGCTGATCCCCATCAACTTTTGCTTCTGCCCTTGCATCACGGTATAAAATGCAGTCTGTTAAAATATGCCGGACAGAGATGTGCACACCACAAGTATCACAATTGGGGGATCCTCCCGCCGTAATAGAAAGCTATGTGTGAGAGGACAGTGCCCAATCCGAAGACGCGTGAGGGCCACTTCTTCCCGTCTGAGCAACCGGCAGGAGGAACGCCACGGCCGAGTTGTTGACTTCACCAACCGCAGTTTATTGGCCGTCACCGCCAGCCATTCTTCCTCCCACAACTCCATGCACTTCTTGTAGAGTGCCGAAATGACAGGACACTGGACCACATCCTGCTCTCTGCAGGCTTCCTTGGCAGCCCGATTGGCCTGTTCATTGCCCCATATTCCTACATGACCAGCCACCCAGCAGAAGGACACCTCCTTACCCCGCCGTTGGAGCAAGTACAGTTGGTCATATATCAGCTGGACCGCCTCCTCAGTTGGGTACAGGTTCTGAAAGGATTGTAAGGCACTAAGAGAATCGGAGCAGAGGAGAAATCGATTGCCCCGAACGCTCCAGTGCCTTCAGGATCGCGTGGAGCTCCGCTGCGAAAACGGTATATTCATCAAGGAGGTGAATCTGGGTAACAGGATAAGGGAACACTACAGAGCAGCCAAGGAAATTCTCCTGTTTGGAGCCATCAGTGTAAACGACGATGGGTGTGTGTGTTTGTCCTTAGGATAATTTAGGTTAAGTAGTGTGTAAGCTTAGGGACTGATGACCTTAGCAGTTAAGTCCCATAAGATTTCACACACATTTGAACATTTTTTTTTGTAAACGACGTTAAAATAGTGATGCGCATCTAAAATGTTAAAAAACTGAGATTGGAATTTAAAATCCGGTGTACTATCTTTCTTAAAATTAGTCAAATCTAAAATAAGTCTGGGTCTCCGGAGGAGCCAAGGTGGAAATCTGCTCCAACCGCGACGGAAAACATGAAGACCAGCCATATACATCGCAGAGAGAGAATCCTGTGCGCGAATCCCATAGGGCCGCGTCGCTCGTTGCCTGTTATGAAATAGCCGTGCCTGAGGAAGCTGAGCAACGGTATGCTATTCAGGTGTGTATGGTGCGGACAAAGTTTTATACGCCTGGCGCACCGTAAGTAGCAGCCGCTGCATATGAAGTGGCGGTTCACCAGCCTCTGCACAGAGGCTTGGTATGGGGCTAGTTCTGAATGCCCCAGTGGCCAACCGAAGCCCTTCATGGTGCACAACGTCCAACATTTTTAAGTAAGAAGGCCTCGCAGACCCATACACCGTGCTCCCACAATCGAGCCGAAGTCGCACAAACGCCCTGTAAAACTGGAGCAGAAAAGTCCTGTCGACTTGCACAGGATAGAGCAGTACGGAAAGCTACATCAAACCAGTTTTTGGATTGAACACCACAACAACAGCAATAACAACGTTACTAACGTAGGAATTATTACTGGAAAACATTGCATTTATTCCTCGATTATCCTTTAACTTTTTTCCAAAGGGTATGTTTAATGAAACAAGAGTGAAAAAGGATTGGGTCAACGGCCTTGCCGCAGTGGTAACACCGGTTCCCGTCAGGTCACCGAAGTTAAGCACTGTCGGGCTGGACTAGTACTTGGATGGGTGACCATCCGGTCTACCGAGCGCTGCTGGCAAGCGGGTGCACTCAGCCCTTATGAGGCAAACTGAGGAGCTACTTGATTGAGAAGTAGCGGCTCCGCTCTCGGGAATTGACATACGGCCGAGAGAGTGGAATGCTGACCATATGTCCCTCCATATCCGCATCCAGTGACGCCTATGGGCTTAGGGAGGAGTGTAGAAGTTTAGTTTTTAGAAAAAGGATTGGAAGCCCTTCTGAAATGTGAATTGCTCTTGATCCAATGTCTCTATTCTCATAAAAAGAAACATGCGAAAAAGAACAAAATCTTCGTTCTGCAATGCCTTTGTTCCATTGAAGAATGTGAACTCAGCTACATTGAAAAAGTTTTTTGACGTTGACGGAAGGTACCATATACAGGAAGTACGTTGGTCTCGAAATGTTTCCTTCAAATCAATAGTCCAAAGTTATGTTTCTTACCTGCATCGTCAGTTTTGATCTAAATTTGATAACGTATTTGATGAACACCACTGCGAGGGACAACCCTGAGATAATTCATAGATCTAGGAAACATTGTTCTACTGAAGTTGTAGTTTTTTAAATGAGAGATAGTAATCCAGGGTCCAGGGACAGGGTCTTTACACAAAGAACGAAACAAGAATTCAGATTTCTCGACTAAAGCTTTGAGGTGGACCAAGAGCTAGAAGGTGCTGACATTGTGATTGTAACACCTGCCATCTCAAGAAACGACTGTCTTGAAAGTGTGGTCTAGACGGAGATGTTGACCTCGTGTTCATGACTGGTTTAGGACAAGGCATCGAAACTTCTTTCTAAAACCAGGAAGAGGAAGTATAGACGGACAAGTGGTTTCGCACTGCATTCTTCAATTTCGACTGTGAATATGTTCTGTTAACTTATACCGCCAGTGGATGTAATACAACATCCGCTTTTTTCGGTTAATTAAAAAGTTTTGTAACGTTACTAAGAAACATGAAAATCCAATTCCGCGCTTGGCACGTTCAAGAAACCAGATGCTACCACTGATAATAACAGCTGATGAACAGTTTATTATCGCGTTGTATAGTGGATGTGTTATACGCCAGACGATTTGCGGTACCAGTTATTCACCAAGTTTGCCACATAAAGCAAACTTAATCTTGCAAAGTTGCCACCCACAAAACATACTGTGAAATATCATTCGTTTCGGAGCTACCAGCAAGTCCAAAGTTCGATGTGAAACTGGAAATCTCCTGAGAAGTGGGACTGGACTCACAGTAACCACAGTCCGAGGTCTGTTGTAATGAGCCAAGATCCAGCACCTGAATTACTTGTTCATTTTGTTTTGCGCTCATGTAACTTGAGCAGTGGCACAGCGTGCTCCTGCATAAAATCAGCTCTGAAACATTCTGCCATTTGCAAGTAATATAGTGGAGTCAGCTGTGAAAACGTGTCACAATTTTTGTATGAAGAAATTGAAGGAGAAGTTGATTTCATAGATGTCAACGAACTTGAAGCCCCCCCTCTCCCCCACCTCCCAGGGAACTCGCTACTCTTACGTGCTTGACACACATGAGGTCTCTGCCCTTGCAGTACTCCTTCCTTTTCCGTGCTGCATGTCTATCCTCCTACTATTCTTTCTCACCTCCCTTGGGGACCGTGTCTTGTGTACTGTGGACAAACCAAAACTTGTGAAAGTATTGGAACATTTAGGTGGATTTCATTTCTGTTTTCTCGTTTCTTGTTCTGACTTCTCTAGTCATCCTCCGTTTGAGGTTACCCTTTTTCTCTTCGTTGCTCTCTGTGTGTGCCTGAAGGCCGGCTAACACGTTTGACACATAAAGGGGAACTGAGTAATGTGTGCCAACGGCCTTGCCGCAGCGGTAACACCGGTTCCCGTCAGATCACCGAAGTTAGCGCTTTCGGGCTGGACAAGCACTTGGATGCATCCGGTCTGCCGAGCGCTGTTGGCAAGCGGGGTTCACTCAGCCCTTGTGAGGCAAACTGAGGAGCTACTTGATTGAGAAGTAGCGGCTCCGGTCTCGGAAACTGACATACGGGCGGAAGAGCGGTGTGTTGACCACATGCCCTTCCATATCCGCATCCAATGACGCCTGTAGGATGACACGGCGGCCGGTTGGTACCTTTGGGCCTTCATGTCCTGTGCGGGAGGAGAGAGAGAGAGTAATGTGAAATTCCCAGCACCCGGGTCGATAGGTAGGGCTCTTGCTACCCCTTGGTGAAGGCCAGGCCCAGGGAGAGGTGATTGCCTGCGCTCTCACCGTCCCAGTTGCCGACTGGTCCCTCTATCTGGAGTCCATTTGATAGTTCGCAAGGTTATATGACGACAGCCGCAAAAAGTTTTGTCATAAGCGTGTTAGTGAGATTAATGTCAAGAAATTAGTCATGTCCGTTACATCAGCATCTGCTGAACACAATGGCAACATAGTCAAAATGCTCAAACTTATTATTCAGTCGTTACTGCCTACAACAGCAGATATCTTGGAATACAAGGTGGTTATAATTAAACTTTAGCTACTTGAGAGGGCTTCCATAACAAACGAGTGGTGCAGGAATATGACAATGTGTGAAAAAGTTTGTAAGGACATTCGGAAGAAAAATAACGAATAAACCATTCAAAGGAACATATTTTAATTTCTACAACAGTAGGTAACATTTGTTAATTGCGTACTATGTTTACGTTCCATGTTACAAAAGTTGTTCAGTGTGACGGCCATCTGTACAGCGACAACCTGTAGCGGCACTAGAGATTGGAGTACTGCTCCTCGAAACTACAGTGGATTACTAAATTTTCAGTTGTCGTGACATAGTTCGTGCACTGCTTGAAGATTGCACATTACGTCCAGCCTTCTCGCCTATGGCAACAGTGACTTTTTCAACAATTTGTGGCGGGATTGGCCCTCGGCATCTCCCAGGATCAATCCCCAAATCGCCAGGTAATTCGAGCTTTCGTATCACGTTCTTCACCCCCGGTGCAGAAAGAGGACCTCTCTGTATTCCTTCAGTGCATCGATACACGCGAAGAACAGCAGCACTATTGCTGTTGTTTGGTTACTATACTTCTCACCTTATCCAGATACATGTTGACTGCCTGCAACTGTAACGCACACTGATGCTAGTATTTCAGCCCCACGTCGTCGTACCAGTACCGGCGGCTAAAGGCAAGTCGAGTCACTAACGCTACTGACGATGTAAATCCTGTAGCGCACAGTGTGAACATCATTTCTATAAAGTTGGGTATTCATACGGGAAACAGTTTTCCCTCTACACTGTCTCAAGTAGCGAAAGTTTAATTGTAACGATACGGTACTCTTTTACAGCAGTGGCTTGAAACCAGGAACTTGCGAAATCGCTACCCAAGAACGATCCTCCCAGAACAATCTCTAACTACCACTCCATTTGTGTTCTTGCGGCACAGTCCAAGGCCTCAGAATATTTAGTCCACAAACAGATTACCAACTGCTTAACTATAAACAGCTTACTAAACGAATACTTATCAACCTTCCGCAAACATTGCAGCGCAATATCTGCTTTAATAAAATTAACCTACAGCCTGAATCTGGTCTTGGACAAAGGAGAGGTGACAGCCATGTACTTTTATAGTAGCCTAAATGCCGGATGATCAAAAAGTCAGTGTAAATCTGAAAACTTAATAAACCACGGAATAATGTAGATAGAGAGGTAAAAATTGACACACATGCTTGGAAGGACATGAGTGTTTATTAGAACAAAAAAAAAAACACAAAGTTCACAAAATGTCCAACAGATGGCGTTGGACAGCAAAACGTCAGTGACTGCTACCCTGACGGGTGAGAGGTACGTCGATATGTTACAGAATCGCATCATCCCCAGCCTGCCTGATAAACACCTGCTGGAACGTACGATGTTTATGCAGGATGGCGCTCTACCCCATATTGCTACACGCGTGAAAGATCTCTTGCGAGCGTCGTTTGGTGATGATCGTGTGGTCATCCGCCACTTTCGTCATTTTTGGCCTCCCAGGTCCCCAGACCTCAGTCCGTGCGGTTATTGGCTTTGGGGTTACCTGAAGTCCCAAGTGTATCGTGATCGACCGACATCTCTAGGGATGCTGAAAGACAACTTCCGACGCCAATGCCTCACCATAACTCCGAACATGCTTTACAGTGCTGTTCACATTATTGCTCGACTACAGGTATTGTTGAGGAATGATGGTGGACATATTGAGCATTTCCTGTAAAGAACATCATCTTTGCTTTGTCTTACTTTGTTACGCTAATTATTGCTATTCTGATCAGATGAAGCGTCATCTGTCGGACATTTTTTGAACTTTTGTATTTTCTTGGTTCTAATAAAACCCCATGTCATTCCAAGCATGTGTGTCAATTTGTACCTCTCTATCTACATTATACCGTGATTTATTCAGTTTTCAAATTTATACTGACTTTTTGATCACCCTGTATATCTCCAAAGTGCGGCAGAACGGTTTGGCATGTACCTGACATCTCTACAACAATGCGTCACGTCTGGGACCACAGAGTCAAAACGAAAAGGGAGCATCAGACGCCCTTAGGGTTCGCTATCAGGCCGTATTACTCATTATACGTCAACGAAGTCCCATCAGTTCTATTCCTCTGTAAATGCACATGCATGCATGCTGATGACCTCCAGTCTTTTCCAAGGGCAAAACTAATAAATTTGAACGCGATTATTGAAACTTTCAGTACTGAACTGTGTGCATTATCAACGCGAGAAGAAAATACTGGGTTGAAGCTCAATCCATAACAAAACCCAAGAGGTTATGGTTTGTCATTCTTGGCCCATTAGCTCGAATTTTCGGAAATCCCTGTCATCTCTAATCCTAAGTAGAACTAACATAAATTTCTCTCCGTCAGCAAAGAATGCGCAGAGGTTGAAAAAAATACGGAAACTCCGCAATAAATTTAGATGCTAACCAAGCTTCCATGTCGTACTGCTGTATCTGACCTTGAGCGTCATCTGCACAATGTCCTCGATATGTTGCAAGTGTCACTCGTGGTCAGAACAGTATTCTGTTTAGTTGTGAGCGCATTACATCGGAACAAAGTGAATTCGAACATGGACAAATTGTTGGTGCGTTTATCGTATGTGCTTCCGTAACCAAGGCAGCCGATGTTTTTGATGTTGCAAGAGGCGACGAGTCAAAGGTTTATGACGCGTACTGGGTAAGGAATAAAACATACTCTGCAACGTCACAATGCGGACGAAAATGTGCGTTGAGTGATCGTGGTGGACGATCGTTGAAGACGACAGCTGCAAAAGTCTGAGTGTCGCCCTCAGGAATCTTCTGAACACCAAAACAACACAAAGGGACTCCAGAAGCAAGGAACTGCAGGGTGAGGTGGAATTCCAAACCCACTCATCAGGATTTAGACGCCCGTAACAGTATAACCTGGACTATGAAGCAATGGAAGAAAGTCATTTTGTCGTGTGAGTCTTGTTTGATGCTGTTTCCAGCTTCCAGCCGAGGTTACACCCCTACAGTGAAACATGGTGGAAATACCATATCGTGATATTAAATTGCTCTCATGATCACCCTGAAAGGTCACATTGCTGCCGAGAATTACGTGATCATTTGGGCTGATCAGATCCATCCTATGGTACAGTGTTTGTTCCCCAGTTGTGATGTGTTCCATAATGAGCCGTGGTAAAAACTGCTGTTTTGAAGAGCGCGCCGCAGCGCGTAGTGTGAAGCAGTCGCCCTCCGTTTCTGGCTGTGGCGCCGCTGTGGTAATTGCAGCTTTGGTGTCTCCCTCTGGTGGGAAAGGGGAAAGGTTGCCCGTTCACGTGCATT
The DNA here is from genome assembly GCF_023898315.1 of Schistocerca nitens. Taxonomy (NCBI): domain Eukaryota; kingdom Metazoa; phylum Arthropoda; class Insecta; order Orthoptera; family Acrididae; genus Schistocerca; species Schistocerca nitens. Next base: position 366,332,911 of record NC_064615.1, on the reverse strand, counting down.
TAAGGGGCGCTATGAGCTCGCCAGTGGGACTCGCACACGCTACGTGGACTTTCGCGCGCCGGAGATCATCGCCATCAGTGTCTCGTGTGTGTGACGTCGCTTTGTGTTTTTAGTGTCCGCCGTCGCGCTTCTACGTTCACTTGTGACGTCGGAATCATCAGTGTTATGTGCGCCGTGTCAACGTGTTTTCAGTGTCGTTATCGTCGAGTGTGAACGGCTCCGTGTTTTTTGTGTATCTGTGACCACTATTTTCTTGCCTGTCACTATGTTCATTCTGATTCTCCATTCTGTGTTCTGTTATTGTCAACACTATGGCTGAAGAGCGGCGTAGCATGCCGCTGACAGCCTACCTGGTTGTTCAGGTATTAAAATAACAATAAAGGGAAAAAAAACTCGCCAGTGGGTCAGTCTGGATCAGTCTCTCGTTCCTAGCTTGCTAGTCTGTCTCGCGTCCGCATTTGTTAGGCGGTTAGTGTCCGTCTGACTTTCGGAGTGTTAGTATGTCTGTCGTTCGGATCAACCTTTAAAGCCGACAAAATGAGAGTCTTTCCACTCCGCCAGTAAGAGAACTCAGCGAGTGGTCGCCCGGTCGGGGCTTAGTTCCTGCATCTGAGTCTACGCGTTAGGTCGCCAGTCTGCTCGAGTTTGCTCAGGCAATGGTCATTGGCGGTTGGATCGATCGGTTGGTCGATCGCGCACTGAGACACAAGATGACTTGTCCGTCTTGAGCGGCGGCGCATGTGAGGTCGCCACGTCAGTCCAGTGGGCCGCGGCGTATAGCGAGGGGTAGTGGCTGCGCGGTCGACACGAGAGCAACAGGAGTCAACCCACGACATCAGTCTGGCCGGTGCGAGCTGCGACGCCGTGAGACGGGATATCGGCGCGCCTTCCTGCGTCTGTTGAAGAAGCTGGCAGCGGACGGTTCGGGAGAGCGATTTGAGGGTGCTGCGACAGGTCTTCTCGAGAAATCGCAGTTTATTAGAAGTTAAGTGATAGGTGATACGTTGTTTCATTTACTCTTGTTAAATTCTACTTGTTTTCTTGGTGAGGTCACCAGCCGTTTTGCTTTGGGGTCGTCCCACCATTCTTCTCCGTTTGCCCACCCGCGGGAAGGTGGTTGTTTATAAATTGGGTTGTCCTTTTTTTCTCTTGTGGTGTAGGGGCGGGTTAGAGCAACCTGCGGTTCGGGTTGTTCGGTAATCTCACTATCAATCTACCGTACGTTAGTAGCTGCCTCTGTCATGTTTGTCGGATTTGGTGTGTGAACGAATTTATTGCTTGGAGTGTAACGGCCTAATACCTGAAATATGTTTTGATCTTTGGAAAGTTTGATATTATTGCCTATGATCTTGAGAGGCAGTATCTGTGTACTGTAGAGCATCTTAACTATTGTTTGGCCAGCCTTGTAGAATTTTATATAAGTTTGCATTTCATGGGCTTTTATTTAAATGATGATTTCAGTATATAAAGTTGCTACCCTTTCACCGTAAGACTTTTGTTAGAAGTTAAAATCAAGTTGCACCTTCCGTGGCAAGGTTAATATTTTAATTGTTAGAGTTTTGTACCATTTCCATCCCTCCTACGGGGGGGAGGGGGAGGGGGGAGTGCATAAAGTGGTTCAAATGGCTCAGAGCACTATGGGACTTAACAGCTATGGTCATCAGTCCCCTAGAACTTAGAACTACTTAAACCTAACTAACCTAAGGACATCACACAACACCCAGTCATCACGAGGCAGAGAAAATCCCTGACCCCGCCGGGAATCGAACCCGGAAACCCGGGCGCGGGAAGCGAGAACGCTACCGCACGACCACGAGCTGCGGACAGGGTGTGCATAGTTGGTGTGCTTGTGTAAATTGTTAAAAGTCTTAGTTTAAAGTAATCTGGTGTGTTGCAGATTTGCACCAGTGTAGTCTTTCAGAGGCTGTTGTGAGCGGTCATAACTACGGCCGTGTCAAAAGGGAGCGGCAAGGTTCTCTGCCCGAAAGCTCATACAGTCAAAACTTGTTTCTTTCTGCCTCTGAATAAATTGTAACTTTGATATTTAGAGGGTGCTTTGTGATTATAATTTTAAACCTGTTTCTTTTAAAAAATGCTTTTAGGCACTATTAAAGTAAATAAAATTCCCATTTGTTAAAAGGAATTTGGTTATGATTTCATCAGTTACTTCCTGACAACTACTTCCACGCTTACGTAGTGTGATTAAATGTGTTAATGTTCTTGATGAATCGCTGGTAAATAAAATAAATTCTTAAGAATATTCTTTGAAAATAAATCACGGTTCACATAACCACAGCTCACATCGTCCAGGACTGGTCTTTTGAGAATTAGGATGAACAGTCTCAACCATCACCTCTCCCACGCCCCCTGCCAGTCAGATATTGTTGAGCCTTTGTGGTCTGCTTTGGAGAGATGGGTGCGTGGTCGCTCTACACCTCCCATCATCATTACCTGGCATTACCACTATTTTGCAGGAAGAATTGAATACAGTTCCCTTGAAAACCTTACGAAACCTGTATTTATCCATTCCGCGACGACTGGAAGCTGTTTTGAATTTCAGCTGTTCTCCTGCAACGCATTAGGCATGGTAATGTTTTGTGTTTGTGGTGCTTCCATGTTTTTGTCTACCCCCTGTAGGAGCAGTAATACCTGAACTAGACACATAGCTTCGATTTTCAAGAAATCATCAACATATCTCCACGGTAAACAATAACATAAAAGCTCTTCAGTTCTGACTTGGAAAGGAAACTTGTACAAGCGCCTGTCCTTCCAGCTGTTCATTATCTCGATATCATCTTGCAAGGTGTTTCTCAGTAGAGCTCGAGGTGTTTCGATTTGTTGATAAACGTCTGCGTACGATATATCTGTGACGTTCGACTATTTGATGATATTTCACCATATTATGTACAACTATCCTGGCTACACTAATACTGGCACAAAGATGTCCGCACACCTTGTCACTTTTATCGTCTTATCAACGTACACAGTCCCTTCATATCTTTCCGCGATTCTAAAGCTCTTGTATGAACAGCACAGCAGAAACGCTTGTTCCCATCAGGACAAAATTCTGTCTGTCCCGTGCCAACTGTCAGTTGCCTCCTCTAAGTCCTTTCAGGTGGCAGGAAAATGACTCTGAAATTTTCTCTCTCACTACATCAGAGTATTGAACAACATCTCCAGCTTCAAACTATAGGTTTGAGGTGTTTGTATGTTGTATGTTAACCGGGGACCTAGAAACGACGGAGAGGCTCCGTCCCCGCCGCAGCCGCAGTGGTCCGCAACCCCCCGATGACTACCGCAGCCCACTTCACGCCTCCGCCGCCCCACACCGAACTCAGGGTTATTGTGCGGTTCGGCCCCCGGAAGATGACTTAAAGGCCTGTTACACGTTACGTCAGCTCCACAGCACATTACAAAATAAATACCATCTCACATAACATTATGCAACTTTACAGTGTTGTGTACTTGTTAATGTAAGAAATTATTCTCAGTGTGAATGTATTTAATACCTTACTGTAATCTGACAATAACGAAATTATGTCTTTTTGCAACAAAACTATTTGTAAAATGATAACAAAAGGCGTGCAGTACATTGTACTGTTAGAGAATATGTGCTAACGTAGTTTAACGAAGATAAATCCACGCAGTGTATGGGAAAAGTAATGGTAGTAATAGTAATGGTAGTAAAAGAATCCACGTAACATGCTCAAAAAGTAGTAGTCGTTGTTGTATCAAAGAGTCAATAACCAGCAGTTGGATGTATCAGATATACCAATCGTTATCCTGTGGAGACAGTAATCCAGATGTATCAGCAGTGCGACCAACATCTTAGCTCATCCACCAATTAAAGCCATTGGGATTACTAGACGAGTGCAGACCAAAAGGACAATATATTCACTGCAAACGACGAGCAGAATTGGGGCAAGCGATACGTCGTTAATCAGGTGAAACGGCAAGTTACACCAGCTTCTCTAGAATTATGGCTGCCTACCCCTTTTTACTCGCGTTAAATTAAAACCAATGCCGGTGCTTTGCGCAAGAGTAGCGTTATTTTTATACTATTACCACGGCTCATTGAACTGTTGAGATTTATTTAATAAATTATTCCATTAAATGAAGTATTAGTTTTGCGTCTTGTTGCGTAATGTTACGGAAAATATTGCGTGTGCGGTATGTTTATGTTTCGTTTATGTCTTATTTCAGAATATGGCTGTGATCTATGAGAAAATCTGTATTGATCAGCTTTTACTGAGATTTAGTTCATGGTAAACACTACCAACATTATAAAAATGTAAAGGAACTTCGACCGAGCGAGATGGTGCATTGGTTAGCACAATGGATCCGCATTCGGGAGGAAGAAGGTTCGAAACCGCGTCGGCCATCCTGATTTAGGTTTTCCGTGATTTCCCTATATCGATCCAGGCAAATGTCGGAATGGCTCCTTTGAAAGGGCACGACTGACTTCCTTCCCCATCTTTCCCTAATACGACGGAACCGATGACCTCGCTGCTTGGTCCCTTCCCCCAAACCAACCAAGAAACTACGCAGAGATTTCGTGTATACTAAAGTTTACCTGTAGTCGTACTCAGTGACACATTTTGGCTGTAGTCTATTAAATACTTGGTTTGTTTCGCAGTGATAAGCAGAGCTATAAACAGTTCCACTTGGAGCAAAGGACAAAATCGGCTTTTGCAAATAAATAGTTTAGCTGACTTCGTTCCAGGCACGATTTCATGACAGTTTTTCTTGCTATTGCTTAGCAGGTCAGTTAAACTGCGGAAAGAGTAATGTTAGCGTTCCGCTAAAGGCTAGGAAAGCTAGTCATATTTAATTCAATAAAAATAATATTTAAGCCTTAAAGTACGGATACTTTAAAATGAATCCACCTCTGTTTACTTCCTCATTCTTGGACATTTCTCCCGGATACGCAATTGTGCTAGCGATCTCTTTGCATTGATCTGTTTTGGCGTAAAATTCAGGCCTTCCTTTTTCTTCCTTATGCATGTTGGTTGGTTTAAAAAAATGTTCAAATGTGTGTGAAATCTTATGGGACATAACTGCTAAGGTTATCAGTCCCTAAGCTTACACACTACGTAACCTAAATTATCCTAAGGACAAACACACACACCCATGCCCGAGGGAGGACTCGAACATCCGCCGGGACCAGCCACATAGTCCATGACTGCAGTGCCCTAGACCGCTCGGCTAATCCCGCGCGGCTGGTTGGTTTAAAAAGGGGGAAACTTACACCACAAGGAAAAGTAGAGGAAGGTATTAAAACCATGCAGCAGATGGGCTGGGTTGGCTGATCACAAGAATAAAAGAGGATGAGCCAGCCACTCTGCAACAAACGAAAATGTCCAGCCCAAAAAGACAAGGCGAGATGGACACATAGGGAGAAGACGAACAGCAAGGCAAACAAAATGCACAGAAATGATGATAGAGAGTGAAATCGGAGGGAGGGAGGAGGCCTCGTAGAGAAGGCCAGACGCCCACCCTTAGTTGGTAGGAGGAAAACCCCTTCTCACGAATGAAACATAAAACTGAATCTGCTGTTGAGGCATTGTCGCCAAGCACCGTAGGCAGGGTGCTGGGAAGATTAAAAGTCTGCCGCAGAGCGGCTAAAATTGGTCAGTCCAACAAGATGTTGGCTGTAGTCATATGGGAGCCACAGCGACACCGAGGTGGGTCCTCGCGAAGGAGGAGGTGAGCATGTGTTAGCCACGTATGGCCTATGCGGAGCCGACAAAGGGCAACAGATTCCCTACGGGTGGCTCGCATGGCTGACCTCCACACATTTGTTGTCTCCTTGGTAACACGGAGTTTATTTGGTGTAGTGAGGGTGCACCATTCAGTATCCGAGATCGTGAAAACTTTGCGGCAGAAGACCGATCACAAATCGGTCTCCGGCAGGCCAATCTCCAGAGCTGGTTTACTGGTAGCCCGTTTGGCCAGGCGGCCAGCAAGTTCATTGCCAAGTATCTCGACATGTCCTGGGGTCCAGATGAAGGTCACTGAACGTCCAACTGTTCTCGAGGGCATAAAGAGACTCATGGAGGTGCATTACCAAAGGATGTCGAGGGAAGCGCTGGTCGAGAGCTTGTAGTCTGCTTAAGGATTCACTACAGATGACGAAGGACTCACCGGCGCAGGAGCGGATACGCTCAACGGCGCGGTAAATGACTACCAACTCTGCAAATAAAACACTGCAGCTTGAGCCGACAAACGTTAGGTGGTCTAAATAAAACAAGAAAAGTAAGATATAAGCAAAAAACGCAACACAGCCTCTCAATAAACGTTAACATTTTATTTACGATGCGCTTTCGGAGGCTTTGCTCCATCATCAGGTCGTAGCTCCTATGTTAAGCTTAGTTTCACCGTTCTCAGGTAAACCAAGGCTGTCGAAATACTGTATCCATAATGTCTCATTACAGAAAGCTTCTGGTGGATTGATAAGAAGGATTAAGCATAATGACCGGTTACGTTGTGTCTCTTGTCTATACAGGGTGTCCCAATGGGACTTCAAAAAATGGTTCAAATGGCTCTGAGCACTATGGGACTCAACTGCTGTGGTCATCAGTCCCCTAGAACTTAGAACTACTTAAACCTAACTAACCTAAGGACATCACACACATCCATGCCCGAGGCAGGATTCGAACCTGCGACCGTAGCAGTCGCACGGTTCCGGACTGCGCGCCTAGAACCGCGAGACCACCGCGGCCGGCCCAATGGGACTGGTCAATATCTAGGGATAAGACAGGAACGACCATTCGAAGCAAAAAATCTAGTAAATATGGACTCTAAAATGCATATCATAAGAGCTATAGCACTTCTTCGTCTTCGATACTGTGAAACAAATCTCTTCTACTGCAAGCTAGTAAACGTGAGCTCCAGAACAAGTGCTCTTAGCTCTTAAGGTGTGGATTATAGAGCCCATGTTCACAATTTTTTCTTGCCTTGGTTCATACCACCTCCTCCTAAAATATGGAAAACAGAGAGCTTGGAGTAGAACAGATTTGCTTTACATTATTGAATATTAAAAACTGTTCATTGCTCTTAAGATACGCCTTATAGAACACATGCTTACTAGATTCTTTTTTGCTTCGAATTATCACTCCTATCATATTCCTGAATATTGACCATCCCTCCTCGGATACCCCATATTTTAAACGGACAACCAAGCCAACAGCCTACCAAACATGTTTTTGTGTAAAAAAAAAAAAAAAAAAAGAGTCATGAAACATTAAGAGCATACTGCTGTTTCTTTACAAAGATGTGCATTTTGTCTTTGTGTTTTTCAACAAATGCAAAACACAAGTGAGCGTTATCATTAGAGGCTCAGGAAAGCAATTTCATGAAAAACAGTTTTATTATTGTAAAGATAGTTGTTTTCTAATTACTTCTCACTGCATACTTTGTAAGACAATGGAACGCACTACGTCGTGAACACTCAAGAAAATGTTAGGCCTAGCGTTTTGCTTATTGGTGCATCTGAGGTAATGAGGCGTGGAAGCCTTTCTAACCGAACTTGGCGAAGAGAACGAAATTCTTTATTGCAGTACTAACAGGTAATAAGGCAAAGAAGCTTCCCATTTGTGTAATAGCTTGGTAGAACATTACACGACCTCCTGTAACGCCTACGAACCGACTTTCAGGACTACACAAGGACCGTCATAAATTACTTTTATCAAAAAGGCGCAGTGTGAGAGACTTGAGTAGGTAATAAAACCGTGTCACGGCCAAGACGCTCGTCTGAGCTCGTGGTCGTCCAGAATGAAGCTCATTCTACTCGCTGCAAACGACTTTCAAATTTTCATACCGGTGATACCTCAGAGTAGATTTACTGCGTCAGACGGCGGAAACCAAACGTATCGGATTCCGTCTACGATACACGCAAACAGTCGGGAAACCTCTCCAAATGTCTTCATACATAACCTAATACATTTTTTTAGCTATAAACTATGACCGCTGGGTACAACTGCCAACAATATTACAACTAACATTCCGAAAGAAATACGATTTGGAACGGTATTGTTTTTTGATACACGGAATGAGCCAGTAACAGTGGTCATCTCGAATGTTTGCAAAACAAGTAAATATACAGAGGCACTTTTTCGGTAATCTATGTCGACTTTCAAGAAGTATCCAAGTAACTTTTAACGTTTATAACCGCCAAATAATGATTAAGCAAGGTATCCCTTTCGGAATGATCAATATTGAGGGATATCATAGGAACGCTCATTTGAAGCCAAAAATTTCAGGTAGACATGTGGTCTATTCCTAACGGTTTCCGCCGGCCGAAGTGGCCGAGCGGTTCTAGACGATTCAGTCTGGAGCCGCGTGACCGCTACGGTCGCAGGCTCGAATCCTGCCTCGGGCATGGATGTGTGGCCTTAGGTTAGTTAGGTTTAAGTAGTTCTAAGTTCTAGGGGACTGATGACCTCAGAAGTTAAGTCCCATAGTGCTCATAGCCATTTGAACCATTTGAACCTAATGGTTTCCGAGGCAGAACACTTTCAGTGTATTTTGTTTTTGGGCTGGTGGAATGTACTTACGTGTCTTGCCCACTCAACTTCTTTGACGCTTTAATCTAGCCCAACCTACCTCGTTGCGTTCATGAAAAACAGTTTTATTATTGTAAAGATAGTTGTTTTCTAATTACTTCTCACTGCATACTTTGTAAGACAATGGAACGCACTACGTCGTGAACACTCAAGAAAATGTTAGGCCTAGCGTTTTGCTTATTGGTGCATCTGAGGTAATGAGGCGTGGAAGCCTTTCTAACCTTCAAACTAGCCCGTTGATAGCGCAGTTGTTGGTTGGTTGGTTGGTTGGTTTGTAGGGGTTGAAGGGACCAGACTACAAAGACCATCGGTCCCTTCGCGCAGTTGTACTTGGTGTGTTGTGAGCGGGGTAGTGCGAGGGGCTGAGAATAATGTATCAGGGAGAAGCATCGGTTAACTCTTTTTGCACACGTGCTGGCTAAAATGACACTCATCTACATGACAAAGAATATACAAATATGATGTTATGTTTCCGGTTTCGGTGGTGGTACTGTTGCTGCTGTTGTCGAAGAGTGCCGTAAGAGATTTCTGACACGTCGAATCCATGATCGTAGAGCTTGTACAAAGTATTCTTTCAAGTACTCATTTTTCTTGTGAAAGTTTAGTTCAACAACCTGTACAGAACCGGCGACACTTTATTGAAATGATGCAGTGTAGTTGTAATACAAGCGCAAGGCCACTTTCTGCACGTATCAGCGTCCCACGAACATGTGTATGACGAGTATTACATGCGGACAACTTGTACCCATTTCACATTTAGTGTGTCCACAATCTTCATATTGGCGTCAACGCTATGGCGGTAACCGATTTCCAATTTGTTTTCCTATCAATGGTCAGTAACTTGTTGACAGGTCCACTCATTTCAGAAGAGCGATTTATGGGAGAGAATTACTTTCATTTTTTGGGAGATTAGTTTGTTGTACACCTTGAGCACGTTGCTTTGGCCAAGCGGATTGCAATGTACTTCCAGACTGACGGAGCCCCTCCGCATTTTACCGTACGGGCGAGGCAACATCTCAACCCCACTAAACCGAATCGCTGGTTTGGCCGTTGTAGTACAATTAACTGGCCACCAAGTTCACCAGACATTGAGCCATTAGATTTTTGTTTATGGAGTTGGATGAAGTCTAAGGTGTGCAAACATGGACGCCGATACTGTCATCCAGGAAGCGTCCATAGGTATTCAGACGAGCAACACACGTTCTCCAAACAGTACACAAATGCAGTGAAGTTGACAGTGAGATACGCTAATACTTGTTGTGAACTGTACAACAGTTGTAATGTGACGTGTACGATAATACAAAGAGGCGAATGCGTTAAAAATACAAGCTTTTCAACCGATAGTTTGTAAAACACATGTTGTAATATTTACTGACTATTGTACATGTATAGACCTGACAGTCTATTGAATAATACAGAAAATAAATAAGAATTTACATTAAATGTGTTCTGTCTTGGAAACTATTTGGAATAAGGGCATACGTCCATATGAGGTTTTTTGCTTTAAATTATCGTTCCTGCCATATCCCTGAATACCGACAGTTCCTCCTAGAAAACCACTATATTCACTTCTACTAGATGTTTCAGCTGCCTCACGTTGTATAAATTTTATTTAGCAAGAGAATTTCTGGTAGTGGATATCCTCGTAGCCTATAAGAGATTTCGCCGTCATTATTACAAGAAAGTTCCATTGTTGGTCCATGTTGGTTTCCTATCATCCCCTTGTTCTGATACCCCATTATTGGTCCTATACCTTCCATTCGAAAAAAGAAATCGCGTCTTTCGTCTCAATCTCCAATGTAAATTGTGTGTTCTTGTGGAAACTTTTGAGATACTGATAAAATATTACAACACTGCTGCAGGGTGCGGTACAATGACTAACTACTGTGACGTGACCACGCGGCTCACTTAAAAGCGCAGAAAATGTGGTCGCAGTTGCGCATATGAACTATCATTGGCTGTGTGTTGGAATGAGGACAATGAAAATTTGTGTCGGACCAGGTCTCGAACACAAATTTCCCACTTTAAGTCAGTGGCCAGCTTTACTACTTCTGCTATCTGTACACGGATCACAGCCAGACCCAAACTTCCACGTGTACTCGTACGTTACGTGTAATTCCCGCCCAGGAAGGACATTTTTATTGAGAGTCGAGGGTCTGGTATTGGCGAATAAATATGAAATAACAGTGCCTGTGTCCCTTCGGACATGCATAAGGACTGCAGCGACTACAGCCGCCAAGAGATACAGGAACTTTTTTCTAAATTGCGAATCTGTACCACCATAGACTGTATATTGAAACGATGACAATGAAAATTTTTGAAAGACCACGATTCGAGCCCGGATTTCCCGCTTTAAGCGAGCGGCCGCCGGTAGACGTCTAGAGTAGGTCCAATGGCGTACTTAAGTGTTCCGTGCAGGAATGTTGTCAGAGCTTGCGTGAGATATGATGGGAACAAAAGAAGATGTGTCGGCAGACGACGTGTTTCGAAGTAATACATTCCGAAGAAAGGATGAAACACTACTGTAAACGAGATTATAAATTCAATTTCTTCTTGTTTGAGTCGCAGTTGTTTAAACTGTGTTAGCACGTGCAAACCAAGGGCAGAGTCGCAACACAATGTGCGACTCTATTATTAATAAACACTGATCCACCTACCTTCTCCCACGACTGAATTAAAAAACATAGATCCACTGACTAAAAGTGGCGGCTTTTACTGCACTGGCAGATGATGTCATCTACATAAAGCAATTAACCCTAAGACGCCTAAGGGAGGGGGGGAGGGGCTCGTTGAACCCACAATTTTTTTATGTCCCCTGCTTTTGCCCAAGTAACTTTCATACTACATATTCCCTTTAAGTTATTGTTTGTTGGCTATTTTATGAAACGTTAGTGTCAATATATTTTATAGAAAATTCCTGCTTTGAAAGAAAAAATAAATAAACTTATTATGGGTCCGACAACCCCGCCCCCCTTAGGCTTCCATGCAATAGAAAATTTCCCTTGGTAGGATTTCGTATTTCTCATCTCTACAACAATACAAGTTACTTTCTTGTTGGTTGGTATTCTTTATATTCGCAACAATCGGTTTACTTTCAGAGGAAGTGATTGTTGATGTCAGTCAGCTGTTATTTATCTTGTAAACTTGCAGTGAGTTAGTGCAGTTCCCTACTGTTCACATCCAGACTTAGAAATAACTAAAAGAATACGTAACTCGTCTTTAGAAAGAGTTCTGAATGAAATTTTAGATGAAGATTCTGACTTGGGGAGTGAAAGTGAATATGAGGATGGTGTTATGGAGTACGATTCAGATTGGGAAAGTGATGTGGATGTTAGAGAAGATGAAGATAGCGCAGCTTCAGGCAGTGACCATCAGGATGTTATTGTGGCCAAGTCTGGAAGAAGGTACGTAACCACACAGCCTAGAATTCCTCGGAGGTCTGTTGCTAATATAGAGAGCAGGCAGGAGTAACTCCAGCTGGTGTTTGCCATTCACCTGGAGAAGCCTTGAAGTTACTTCTTACGCCTGACATCATGGATGTTATAGTAAAACATTCAAATGAAGAGGCAGATAGGCGAAATGTTACTTTGACTAATGAGAAAGAATTGTATGCCTTTATAGGAATCCTGATACTTATGGGGGCAAATAAGGACAATTCTGTCAGTGTGCACGATCTTTGGTCAGACCTAATGGGTCGGCCAGTTTACAAGGGTATTATGGCAAGAGAACGTTTCAAGGAACTTATTGCAATCATAAGGTTTGATGACAGAAGTACCCGCCAGCTAAGAATGGAAGCAGACAACTTCACAGCAATCCGTGATGTTTTCAATAAAGCGAATGATAGGTTTCCACTACTGTATAAACCAGGGGTCCACCTCACCATTGATGAGATGCTCAGCTTGTTTAGAGGGCGCTGCCCCTTCAAAGTATTTATGAAGGATAAACCAGGCAAGTATGGCATCCTTATACGCATGATGTCCGATGCAGTTGACAGATACGTCTTGAATATGTAACCTTAAGCAGGTAATGTTCAGAATTTGTCGAAAGAAGAATGGGGTTCAGCAGCTGTTGTCAAACGTCTGGTAGCACCTGTGAAAAATACTGGTCGAAATATTACTACAGACCGATTCTACACATCGGTGGATTTGGTGGAAGAGTTATACCAAGACTACAAAGTTACTGCAGTAGGAACTCTCCAGTCAAACAGGAAGCATATTCCAGACATAAAGAAGAACACATCAAATCGAGAGCTATATTCATCAATGTTCTTGTTCACAGACCATCAACAGGTAGGCCTCCAGCAACTTTGATGTCCTACATAGCAAAAACGAAACCAAGTAAAAACTTACTGATGTTGTCAACAATGCACCAAGATAAAGGCACTGTTGGAGGAGAGAAGAATAAAACAGAGATAAATGCATATTGTAATTCCACAAAAGGTGGAATTGATACCATTGATCAAAGGGTGCGTATGTACACCTGCGAGAGGGGAACAAAGAGATGGCTCCTATCTGTATTTTACCCTCTCATCGACATTTGTGCTATCAATGCAACCACCATATTCATCCAGCAACATCCAAGCTGGAATGAAAAGAAACACAACAAACGGAAACTCTATCTTCTGCAAGCTGAGATGGAAATAGTGAAATTGCAAGTAGAAGAAAAAAGGGCCAATGCAAGAGGCTTATCTAACCAAATTGTTCAATCAATGGAGACTATTATACAAAAGAAAATCAAAGAAGTGACAACAGAAGCACGTCAGCCTCCTGCAGGGAAAGGTCGGTGCCATATTTGTGTAAGAGAAGCTAAAACAAAGAAGCAGAAGTACAACAATCTAAGTAAACCAAAACAGTATTGTGGACAGTGTCATAAACATGTGTGTGACACACTTCACAATATTTTCTGAATGTGAAGTGTGTCTCTTGCCTTGAAGTTGAGGACTCAGAGTAGTCTATTGTATATGAACACATCTGTATTTTGTATTGTAATATGTCAATTTTTTATTCACTCAATCCAATATTTATAACGATTAACAACATTTATAAACCGATGCCTCAGTTAAAATACATAAACCTTTTTGAAAGTTGTAATTTTTCGTCAGTAAACTTATTTAATACCTGTGGGTTCGCCGAACCCACTCCCCCCCCCCCCCGCCCCCCCACCCCCTTAGGCATCCAAGTTAGAAAAAAAGGCTTGGGCGCCCTAGGGTTAATCCATGAGACATGCACCAAAGGGCGATGTCACCGTGTAGAAATATTTCAGTCTACTTTGTAGCACTAGCTGTCATAATCACAAAACATTTCTCGCGAAAGTCACTAATACACCGGAAACAGCAAACAAACAATGGCTTCGGCTGTTCGTGCACGAGTAACATCCATAAGTCATCCGTGTGTCATAACCTGCAGTCCTACGTTATGCATATTGCTGTCCAGGAAGAATTCCGGTCTTACGTAAAATCGCTAAGCGGATCTAAGGCTTCCATTCAGTCCCTTGTTGACCAGTCTGGCATAGCGGTTGAAGATAGCTAAATGAAAGCCGAAGTGCTTTCACTTTCAAGAAATCTTTCACATAGGAGAATCGCACGAACACACCGTCATTTGGCCATCGGGCAGACTCCTGTATGGATGACATATAAATAAGCATCCTTGGAGTCGAGAAACAACTGAACGACCTGAAAGCAAATAGATCACCAGGCCCGAAAGGAACCCTGTTCGATTTTATAAAGCGTGCTCTACGGCACTGACCCCTTGCCTAGCTTGCATTTATAGCGAAACTCGTAGGAGATAATACTGTATGAACAGGCTCGAACAGCACTGCAGTAAGAAGGTGGAAAGCAACGTCAGGCAATGTAGCTCATTCTCGTAATACCACAATAAGTTGTCCTGACACGACCTTGCCTAACTCAACGCCGTATCTGTGTAACTTGAGATAATCGTCTGTACTAACACAACGAAGTCACGTTAGATTTGATATTCAGCTTCTCACGCTATAAATTACACTACAGCTCCTACGACAGAACTATGCTCGAAAGGATGGACACAATAATACTTTTCGTGGTATAATGGGGTCAGTGGTAGTATCTGACTGTCAGGGTTCGCTAGATTCGAAGGTTAAACTACCACCAAAGCTAATATCAACACCAGAAAAAATACTAAATGTGAGAGTCTACGGGGAGTACGAATGATGTATTTACTTCATCAATAACGGCAACCTACAATGAAGCTTACTCCGTGTACTCTGACAACACAACTAAACTTTCTCAACAACGCAGGTACCAGAAACGATAGCTTTCGCATATAACTGATGAATACGTCATATCATATAGATCCGTTGCCTCTTGCAGTTGCTCCTCTATTAAAGCTTCGACAAATAATCGTATATACACTCAATCAGTATGAACGTTATTAAGTTTTACATAAATCGGAGAATACGTTCACAAGGCCAAGATATAATTTTATACTGTTTATGTCTCATTATCAACCAACGATAACCTCTGAAAGTAGCGCCTTGCTACAACAATATCCTTCACCCTCTTTAAATTTTATCATAATAAACCTTTCAGAATTAGATGGAATAACTTTTCATTTGTAACTGATCACTTTTCCATAACACAGAAACTTGCTTTCCCTGTCTAAAGATTAATTATCCTTCTTTTCGTTACAAGTCGTTCACCGAAATATACTATTCCTTCTCTTTAATTTATGTGAACTCTGCTTTTACCAATATTCCAGTCTCTTACTTTATTGGCCTTTGGATTTACTTTATTCCGAAAAGATATATTCCAGATATTAGTCTGCCTTCAAATAAGCCTCTGATCATTTTTTCTTGAAATGGCTTGGGGGTAAAAGACAAGTCGGGTACTGACTTTTTCAGTTTAAAACTGTTGTCTTTGTATCCTGCAATTAAATCAACTACAGGTATTATTTTGCGAGTGCTGGTTATCTATTCAAAATCTCACTAAGCGGAAATGTAATAAACCGCCACTTTTCAGCTATATCCATTTCAAATAATCAGACAAAGCTCAACCACTTCAGGCGTTGACTTCCGCGACCCACTAATATTTAAAACTCAAAACACAACACTCGATGATCTCTTTCAGAGAGAATTAGCGTGCTCTTTTGAACTGTTCTTGGTTTGTCTTTCAGGGCCAAAGCGAAAAGCTATCACATCCTCCACAAACTTCCGATTGTTTCTCAATAAATAACTATTGCGTAGGACGACCGTTCTCTTTAATATAGGTCACATGTCCAGTGCATCCAACGAGTTTTCCGGAATTTACTATATTGCTACGCTCACGCAGAAGTCACACAATAAATCCTAAGCCAAATATCGCTACGTCACTTCCCCTTAGTGCTTGCGTACGCCTATACAGCCACAATAACACAATGCAGCGCTACTATACTCTAGTGCATGCTTTAATTGCTTTAATCCTAAACCACAAAATAACTAAATGACGTCTCTTCACATACAACATTCAATGGAAAATCTCACAAAAATATTGAAACACGTTTCTCCTACCATCTCGTTGCTATTAATCAGCACAACACACCATTGATCACAACTAGGAGAAACTAATCTCACACTTCAATAAATCAGAGCGTTTCCTATACCTGGTGAGTCTACACTCTGCCAAAATCAACGAAATAATCATTTCCTACACAAGCTGATAATCCTCTCAAAATACCTTTCTAGACGACTTAAAACTGCTTTGAATACATTTGGTTCTGTCCTCATTGTAGACTAACTCACGTATCGTACGTGTTAGCCGCTCTCATCACACTCATGAGATAATCTCTTTCGAGCCTCACTACTCGAGCAATATTCCGACACTACTGAAATTCTAAAAGGACAACTCAAGAACCATTCTTTGCGAACAAACGTATCACGCTAAGTCTCTCTTTAAAAATAAGTATTTCTTCTTTGCAGTAGCTGGCAAACGTTCGTAGTGGCCAGCTGCATCGCAGTTACGTTGCAAATTCGCTGACTTGACAGGACAGCTTTTCTCGACCATCAGGTGTCACATATCTACAGCATTTTAATACAAAAATTTAAGAAAACTATATAAACAAGGTGGCAGGGATAAAATACAGGGTGCGAAAGGCTATTTACAATTTGTACAGAGACCAGATGGCAGTTATAAGAGTCGAGGGGCATGAAAGGGAAGCAGTGGTTGGGATGGGAGTGAGACAGGGTTGTAGCCTCTCCCCGATGTTATTCAATCTGTATATTGAGCAAGCAGTAAAGGAAACAAAAGAAAAATTTGGAGTAGATATTAAAATCCAGGGAGAAGAAATAAAAACTTTGAGGTTCGCCGATGACATTGTAATTCTATCAGAGACAGCAAAGGAAAGAGCAGTTGAACGGAATGGACAGTGTCTTGAAAGGAGGATATAAGATGAACACCAACAAAAGCAAAACGAGGATAATGGAATGTAGTCGAATTAAGTCGGGTGATGCTGAGGGAATTAGATTAGGAAATGAGACACTTAAAGTAGTAAAGGAGTTTTGCTATTTGGGGAGCAAAATAACTGATGATGGTTGGAGTAGAGAGGGTATAAAATGTAGACTGGCAATGGCAAGGAAAGCGTTTCTGAAGAAGACAAATTTGTTAACATAGAGTATAGATTTAAGTGTCAGGAAGTCGTTTCTGAAAGTATTTGTATGGAGTGTAGCCATGTATGGAAGTGAAACATGGACGATAAATAGTTTGGACAAGAAGAGAATAGAAGCTTTCGAAATGTGGTGCTTCACAAGAAGATTAGGTGGGTAGATCACGTAACTAAGAGGAGGTATTGAATAGGATTGGGGAGAAGAGAAGTTTGTGGCACAACTTGACTAGAAGAAGGGATCGGTTGGTAGGACATGTTCTGAGGCATCAAGGGATCACAAATTTAGCATTGGAGGGCAGCGTAGAGGGTAAAAATCATAGAGGGAGACCAAGAGATGAATACACTAAGCAGATTCAGAAGGATGTAGGTTGCAGTAGGTACTGGGAGATGAAGAAGCTTGCACAGGATAGAGTAGCATGGAGAGCTGCATCAAACCAGTCTCAGGACTGAAGACCACAACAACAACATATAAACAACTTAATTTCTTCGTTCTTCTAGCACATAAAAATCGATAATAAGTTGAGGTGATACAAACAAGTGATGCGCTTTTTTTTCGGGCTGAAGACGGTTTGGCGCGTTACAACAGGAAAAAATGATTAACATATGGACAAGGGAGGAAATGTACGTTTTAACAGAGTTAATGTAAGAATTTTATGCCTATAAGTTTCCTAAACTGAATCTGTGATTTTCGAACCAGATACAGACGATAACTGCCACTATAGAGCATTTCAGTCGCAAATCACGTGGGTGATTAGGTAAATCACATTAACCAGTGCATTCAATGGGACGTGGGTGCTGTGTTCCATGCAGATGCTCATTGTCAACGTCAGCGTCAGACGCTTCGTCCTCTGTAAGGACGACATAAAGCTATCACAGTTAATTTACGCTTGTCCATTTCGAGAACGATTGTGCACTCTGTAGTTCGCGTTCTTCACCTGCACCCATGAATTCCTGCTGGAGCACCTTGCGGTCAGGTATACAACATTGAGGAACATGTATTGTGCACAAGCTGTGTCGTTTATTCGCGTTCAGCATCACGGTGGAGATCAATAAAGTGCACTGCACATTGAATACCATGGCCCGTGTGAAGATGGCTTAAAGAGTCGCGTGTTGGGCAGCAGAAACATTGGAACCTGAAACCAGTACTTGAGACGAAGATGGGCTGCTGCTGGCCAATAACAAAAGGATAGCAGCATCGAGTGCTCCAGGGTGCACTGGCTGGTGGTACTGTTGTAGCTCACAGGTGGCCTGTTCCTGAAAGCTTGGTGTATGCAGTGGAATGGACAGAGCTTGGAGCAACGACCGTGAGCGGCTGCTGGCTGCAGCATGCTGATGGCACTGCCAGGAGCCTGGATACTATTAGTTTGGTGTTGTTTGGTTCTGAGCAAGTCTGCAGGGGAGCTGGGGTACAGCCTAGTTTGAAACCGTACGCCTGGGTCAACTGCATGGCAATTGGCTACGTCGACACTTGAGAGAACGGCACCAGACCCATGAAGAGTGAGCCAGACAGTGTTCTTCTAATTCCCAGGAAGACTGTGCCTGGATGTAGCTGCGACTAGTGCTGTAAACACGTACATAATTATTCAAGGGGGCTTTTAGGTCTTAATTCGTTCAGTTAAGTCCTTGTTACTTCTCATGGTATCAGCAGTGTGTCATGGTGACTTTGTCTAGATATGCGCTAGATGTATTTTGAAACTGTGCACTTTATTGCTCTCTGTTATCTGTCAAGCGATTGCAGGTGGACTATCGTTAGCACACAGTGACATTCCAGAATGAGATTTTCACTCTGCAGCGGAGTGTGCGCTGATATGAAACATCCTGGCAGATTAAAATTGTTTGCTGGACCGAAACTCGAACTCGGGACCCTTGCCTTTCGCGGGCAAGTGCTCTGCCATCTGAGCTACCCAAGCACGACTCACGCCCCGTCCTCACAGCTTCTCTTCTGCCAGTACCTCGTCTCCTATCTCCCAAACTTTACAGATGTTCTCCTGCGAACCTTGCAGAACTAGCACTCCTGACAGAAAGGATATGGCGGAGACATGGCTTAGCCACAGCTTGGGGGATGTTTCCAGAATGAGATTTTCACTCTGCAGCGGAGTGTGCACTGATATGAAACTTCCTGGCAGATTAAAGCTGTGTGCCGGACCTAGACTCGAACTCGGGACCTTTGCCTTTCGCCGGCCGTGGTGGCCGAGCGCTTCTAGGCGCTTCAGTCTGGAACCGCGCGACCGCTACAGTCGCAGGTTCGAATCCTGCCTCGGGCATGGATGTGTGTGATGTCCTTAGGTTAGTTAGGTTTAAGTAGTTCTTAGTTCTGCGGGATGGATGACCTCAGCTGTTAAGTCCCATAGTGCTCAGGGCCTTTTGAACCATTTGAACACCTGCCTTTCGCGGGCAAGTGGTATACAATCTGAGCTACCCAAGCATGACTCACGTCCCGTCCTCACAGCTTCATGTCTGCCAGTGCCTTGTCTCCTACCTTCCAAACTTTACACCTGTGCTCCTGCGAACCTTGAACAACTAGCACTCCTGAAAGAAAGGATAATGCGGAGACATGGCTTAGCCACAACCTAGGGGATGTTTCCAGAATGAGATTTTCACTCTGCAAAGGAGTGTGCGGTGATATGAAGGAGACGAGGTACTGGCAGAAGTGAAGCTGTGAGGACGGGGTGTGAGTCGTGCTTGGGTAGTTCAGATGGTAGAGCCCGCGAAAGGCAAAGGTCCCGAGTTCGAGTCTCGGTCCGGCACACAGTTTTAATCTGCCAGGAAGTTTCACACAGTGACATTGCCCACCATGTTCTGCCTCGTCGCTATTTGTTTATGGGAACACTCTGGGGGGAGATTCATAGTAATGCAGGGGATGGACAAAAATATGGCAGCACCAAAAACACAACACATTACCATGCCTAATATGATGTACTAAAATTATTGGTACTCAATACAGTCTCTAGTTGTCTGGAATGGATGAATACAGGTCCTTAGGGTTTTCAAGGGAATGTTATACTAGTCTTCCAGCAAA
The DNA here is from genome assembly GCF_023898315.1 of Schistocerca nitens. Lineage (NCBI taxonomy): Eukaryota > Metazoa > Arthropoda > Insecta > Orthoptera > Acrididae > Schistocerca > Schistocerca nitens. The sequence goes on along the minus strand of NC_064615.1, from coordinate 366,312,719 downwards.
ATAGTAGGACGTTCAGATAACGATGATGGAAGTGGAAAGCGTGTGTCTCTACAGAGTATATCACAAAGGGTCAATAATATTGAGATCTGGTGATTTTGGTGCTCAAGGGAGATGAGACGTTTTGCCTCTTGCTCCCAAACCAAGTTCTGGGCGATATGAGCTATGTGAACATGGGCCGTGGCGTCTTGGAACTCGGAATAAACAACAAGCATTGTGGCATGGGATGAACCCATCAGCCAAAATGGTCAGATACACTTTGTCAGTAGGGTAACCTAGCAGAGTGCTCATGGAGCCCCTGAAATACCAAGATATGGCTGCCCCTATTATTATCAAACCTCTTGTCACATTTCATTCTTGGGAGGTAAACTCGGCCAAAACTTAGAAACAGTGTGAATCAAGACTCATCTGACCAAATGATTTTCTTCCATTTCTCCTTACTCCAGATTTTATGGTCTCGGTATCTTATTTTCCTGTTAAGGGAATTTGGAACACTGATAAATTTATGCGAAATTTCGGTTCCCCCTGTTTCTGGCGTCCCTTCGTATTGTTTTGATGACGAGAGGGTTCGTGAGTGCGTCATTTGGTTCTGCAGCGACTTTTGCAGCTGTTGTCCTTTTATTTTCCTTATCTTCAACAACACAGCACACACTTTCATCTATTTTGTGATTTAGCAGATGATGTTTTTCCACTTCCCCTGTTGATGCAGAGTAAGTGTTTAAGGAGACCAAACAGCTAAGGTCAGCAGCGGCCTCCTATTCACCTCCCAGGGCAGAAGCAGTGTACCTTGTCTGTATGTGTGTAGTGTAAATTCCGTATGCAAGTGTGAGAAAGTGTTACAAGCGTTTGCGTAGTGTGTATCTGAGGTAGAGCATGCAAACCGTCGCAGAGCTCACCCAGTGAGATATGGAAAACCACATCCAGGGTGTTGGGCACATCGACCTCCCGTCGTTAATCCGCCGGACTGATTCGATTCGGGAACGGCATACTGCCTCGTGCTGGAAGTGGTCGCGTTAACACTCGTGGCTACCCTGGAGCGTCGCACTTTCCCTGTATGCGGTACCAATCACTGATATGGCGCCTCTTGAAACACCAGACAATTCGCCTACTTTGGTTAATGAAACACGCATCACATGAGCACCAACATATATTCCACGATTGCAACCACTCAGCTGCAACATAATGTGCTCACAATTCCATAGAACGTTGTTCTGACGACGACTGACACTTGTAAGGGGTCGAGGCCATTGGATAGGTGCCGTTCGTGGTATATTCAACATCTCAGCCTGCATGCTGGCTAGTATCTTGCTATTCAGTTCAAGCATTCATTTCTGGTGGTGTTTCCATATTTCAGTCCAACCCTTGCACGATTAAGATATCGTTCTCTGATTACCAAGTTTTGGTTGTTGTCGTTGGTTCAAATGGCTCTGAGCACTATGGGACTTAACTTCTAAGGTCATCAGTCCCCTAGAACTTACAACTACTTAAACCTAACTAACCTAAGGACATCACACACATCCATGCCCGATGCAGGATTCGAACCTGCGACCGTAGCGGTCGCGCGGTTCCAGACTGTAGCGCCTTTAACCGCTTGGCCACCACGGCCGGCCCAAGTTTTGGGTTTAAAATCATAATACCCTTCCAGATTGATGTTCAACTGTGCCGAGGGCTTGTTGTAAGGTTATTATCTGATGTTGTGTGTAATGTTGGGGAACATTTCCGTGCGCGTTCGAGGGAGAAGGTTTTCAATTGGCTCTGAGCACTATGGGACTTAACATCTGAGATCATCAGTCCCCTAGAACTTAGAACTACTTAAACCTAACTTACCTAAGGACATCACATACATCCATGCCCGAGGCAGGTTTGGAACCTGCGACTGTAGCAGTCGCGCGGTTCCAGAATGAAGCGCCTAGAACCGCTCGGTCACAGCGGCCGGCAGGTTTTCAATTAGTGTAGTATTTTGGCTCATGGCTCCGCTGTGGTGTGCCTTGTTGGTTGCTGCACATTGTATTAATCTGTGTAACTCACGTTTTAAATGTGATATTATCTTAAGCGTCTTCGGTTAGGATTTTTGTGCTACTTTATTTCCATATTTTTCTAGTATGATTGAGGCAGAACTCAATTATGAATTTCGAGATTTCGTAACATGCGTTGTAGAGCGACTTTCTTCCACTAGTACTGAACTACTGATAACGCTATTTCTCTCACTGAACTTCTTTGATATTATTGCTTCGGATATCATCATTGGTCTACTTATATTGATGCTCTTCCGATAATCACTCTTCGAGACACTGTCTACTACATTCAACTGCTCTTTGGGACCAATGGCCTTTGTAGTCTGGTCCCTTTAAACCCCACAAACCAACCATCAACTGCCCTTCAAAATGTTTTTCTTACTCTGACAGAATTACATTGTTATCGGCAGGTCACAAGGTTTATATTTCTGCTCCAAATTTATCTTTCGTTTCCTTTACTGCTTGGTCAATGTGCACATTCAGAAAGAGGGATAGGCTGCCTTCTCAATTACTACTTCCCTCTCATTTCCTTCAACTAATAAATGTGTTCTGTTTTCTGAACAAGCTGTATATAACGTACATATCTCTGCATTTTACCTTTGCTACCTTCAGTATTTCAAACAGTGTGTTCCACTCAGCACTGTCAATAACCTTCTCTAAGTCCACAAATGCTATAAATGTACGTTTGCATTTCTTTAACCTTTCTTCTAAGATAAGTCTTAGGGTAAGTGTTACCTTACATGTTACTACATTTCTGCGGAATCCAAACTGCTCTTCCTCGAAGTCGGCTTCTAACAGTTTTTCCTTTCTTCTGCAGAACTTCTTGTCAGAATATTGTAACTATGACCTATTAAACTGATAGTTTGGTAATATTCACACCTCTCAGCACCTGTGCTCTTTGGAATTTGAATTGTTAAATTTCTCTTGACGTTTGAGGATATTTCACCTGCCGCATTTATCTCGCACACCATATGGAATAGTTTTGTCGTGGCTGCCTCTCTCAACGATCTCAATAATTCTGAGAAATGTTGTCTTGCCCATTGGTTTTATATCGACTTAGATTTTTCCATGTTCCATCAAATGTTTCTCACAGTACAATATCACACGTCTAATCTTCAACTACTTCCTCTTCCCTTTCCACAGTATTGTCTTCTGCTTTATTTCCCTTGTAGAGTCCCTTACACTTTTCAGATTTCCCTTCTACGTTTACTACTGGCTTGTCACCCGATCTCTTATAACATTTCATCTCGGTCCTTCAAAGGTCTCTTTAACCTTTCCCCTTGCAATACATGCTTCTATTGTCCTTTAACTATTCCTAATGAACCATTTTGTACTTTGTGTCAATCTCAGTTTTTAGACATCTGTACTCTGTTTGGCCTGCTTCATTTGCTCCATTTTTTTATTTTCTCCTTTCCTCAATGAAATTCAATGCTCTTGCGTTATTCACGGATTTCTACTAGGCATTGTCTTTTTAGCTATTTGATCCTGTGTTGCCTTCATGAAGTCATCTCTCAAGGCTGCGCAACAGTTTCCTACTGTATTCCCTTTTCCTGTTTCAGTCAGATGTTGCTTTATGCTCCTTCCAAAAGTCTCAACACTGTCTAGTTCTTTCAGTTTATCAAGTCATCTCCATCATTTTGTACTGCTTTGCAATTTCTGGAGTTTTAAATTGCAGTTTATAAATAAGTCAAGATCCACATCTGCATCTGCCAATGCCTTACAATTTAAAATCTGGTTTTGAACTCTCTACCTTATCATTATGTAATAAGTCTGGGATGTTCCCTTGTTTGCAGATCTCTTACATATATACAGCTGTCTTAAGTGATTCTTAAATCAAGTGTTAGCCTTGATTAAATTATGATGCAGCATTATACCAGGCAGCTTTCTCTTTCGTTTACTTCTCTGTAGTCCATATTCTCTTACTATTATTCCTTCTATTCCTTTCCCTACTACTGAGTACCAGTCTCCCATTGTAATTAAATTATTCTCTCCCCTATCTATTTGAATAATTTCTTTTACCTCATCAAATATTCTTTCAGAGTCTTTATCATCTCCGAACTAATTAGTGTTTAAAATTACACTACAGTGGTGGCTGTTGGATTCGAGCCTGCCTTGGCTACATGAATGCATTCACTTTGCTGTTCATAATACTTTACCTGTATTCCTATTGTCTTATTCATTATTAGACTAACTCCTGAATTATCCCTGCTGAATTTTGTATGTATAATCGTGTACTCCCTACCTTTTCCACATATGACCTGTAAAATGTCAGTTTTGTTTTTCCTGACTACAATATTCACGTGAGTTGCCCCAGCCCGAATATCCAAATAAGGGATTATTTTATATCTGTAATATTTTATCCAAAAGGATACCATCATCATTTAACCATACAGAAAAGTTGCCTGCCTTTGGGAAAAACCAATGGGTGCAGATTCCCCTTGCTTTAAGCCACTCACAAAGATGGCACAGCAAGGTCATGTTGGCTAACATTACAAGGCCAGATCCTTCAATCATCCTGACAATTGTCCTTGAAACTACTGAAAAGCTTGCTGTCATTCTTCAGGAACCAGTTGTTTGTCTGTTCTCTCCAAACATACTCCTCCATTGTGGCTGCAGCTTTGGTACGGCTATATATATCGCTGAGGCACTCTAACCACCCCATGTCGGCAGGGTCCATGATTCGTGGGGGCAACAAACATACAAATATAATCAATATTTATCATTATAGGTGATTAATATTTATCATTATTGTGTGCAGAATGTTCTTCAATGTCAACACATGATATCCAAAACTTGTTAGCAGTTTGAATAATTAATAGCTTCAGATGCATAAAATATGTCAAGTGGCTTTATCACGTTGCACTCTTTCCTTAGACTGTTTTTTGAAATACTTGCATGAGCTCAAAAATTGTGATGTGAAAGCTATTTTAGTATAATTAATGACTAGAGAGAAGTATGTGCTTATGACTCTTAAGGAAATGGTTTAAGTAAGATGTGACAGCCAGGCTTGCACTGGACACTGTTTCTGTAGTGCTCAGTCTTGTGATAGGTGAAAAAACGGGGAAGGGCAAAAGAGAAGAGGAGGAGATAGGGCAAAGTAGGTGGGGAACAAAGGAAAAGAGGAAGGAAGGAGAAGATTGAGGACATTCTTGAGCAAGAATTGAGGTAGACCTACCTCTTTCTGGTATGAGACATCTGTTTCTTGTTTCTGGCTACTAGATGAAGCCACCCTTATACCAAGTGAGCAACACAATGGAAGTGTAAAATGTATGTTTTTTGTTTGTTACAGCTTTATGTTTCTCATCAATGAAACAAGAAAAAAGAAGAGAATTGCTTTATAATTCGAAGTAATGTGACTTTGCAGAAAAACTGCTGAGGCACATTAAGTACTTAAGAGGCTTGTTACATACTAGCACAGGTAACAGCAACATTCCATTTGCTTTGAAACATATCTGCTATTTGCATCGACTCATTTCGTAGGCTGGCGACATGTCATATCACTGCTTTTTCCAAAGAGCAGTTAGATGGGTTGCCAACTCTCTGCCCACCTAGACAATGCACACGTGCCCTATCTGGTATGGTCTAATCACTTTGTCCAGTTTGGCCCAGGCAGGTGAGTTGTCATGGATGTCCTATTTATTGATGGCATGGTGAGACAGAAGCATCCACCTAGGGACAAATTTTGTATCATCATGAGGTGGTGGATGCTGGCTGCTGTTTTTTATCCTGCTGCATCATGCTCAGAACATACTCGTAGATTAGTTAACATTTTTTATACCTATCTGACTACACTAATGTGAACTTTTTTTTTTTAATCATTGTCGTCAGGTGGAGTAAATTCTCATGACATGTGCATGTTCAAATTGAAATTGAACTTAGTCTCCTTTAATGAGATTTTCACTCTGCAGCGGAGTGTGCGCTGATATGAAACTTCCTTGGCAGATTAAAACTGTCTACCAAGACTCGAACTCGGGACCTTTGCCTTTCGCGGGCAAATGGTCTACCAACTGAGCTACCCAATCACAACTCACGGCCCATCCCCACAGCCTCAATTCTGCTAGTACCTCGTCTCCTACCTTCCAAACTTCACAGAAGCTCTCCTGCGAACCTTGCAGAACTACCACTACTCGAAGAAAGGATATACCGGAGACATGACTTAGCCACAGCCTGGGGATGTTTCCATTTTACATATTATTTCAGCTCTTTTGTATTTGTGTCATCATTCGCTGGTGAATACAGTTTCACTGGCAGCTTCATTCTCAAATTAATTCTCCAAACTAGCGAGTCAAGAATCACAATATTTCAAAATGTAATGCTTTTGGAGGCGTAATCTTAGATTTTAGTACTTGTTCATATCTCACAGATGGCATATACAGATGCTGTGCACTAGTGTTTCCCTGTAAGGCAAACTTGTTTACAATAGGGATATGCCAGTTGTGCAGGTACCCTTTGCTAATATTAGCTAATCTGTTTCCTTCTGAAACCTGCGGACATATTTTGCACTGTGCTTGTGAAAGGTCAATCATTACCTTAATATAAAATTAAAAGTTTGTTTAAGATTCCTTTATGTATATTTTTCTTCTAAGTTATTTAATTTTTGGCTGTGTATTTTGAGTAAGACTGCTCATCACATGGGCTTGACCGAAAAATGGCTATAAAATAGTTAAGATATTTCAGGTTAAAGTATAAACAGTTAGCAATCGGTCAGCAACTCCTTGCCAAGACTAACTACCCTCCAGAATTCTTCTGATTATTTATATGCATAGTCCAGACAGCATCAGTGTTTAACTTATATGTTAGGAAACTTGATGAACAATGCACGCAAGGTATGTTTTACTGAAGTTCACAGCAAATCAATATTAAAAGAATGACAGTGAGGAAATAGGTACATAAAATGAAAATATGAGGAAGGAAAACATATGCATATATGTAACATCTCAAGTTTCTAAGAGAATGCTCATGAAATACTTAGAAGTGATAGTGAACTACAGTATGATTTAAATAATACAGGGTGATTCAAAAAGAATACCACAACTTTAGGAATTTAAAACTCTGCAACGACAAAAGGCAGAGCTAAGCACTATCTGTCGGCGAATTAAGGGAGCTATAAAGTTTCATTTAGTTGTACATTTGCTGGCTTGAGGCGCTGTTGACTAGGCGTCAGCGTCAGTTGATGCTAAGATGGCGACCGCTCAACAGAAAGCTTTTTGTGTTATTGAGTATGGCAGAAGTGAATCGACGACAGTTGTTCAGCAGGCATTTCGAATGAAGTATGGTGTTAAACCTCCTGATAGGTGGTGTATTAAACGTTGGTATAAACAGTTTACAGAGAATGGGTGTTTGTGCAAAAGGAAAAGTTCTGGACGGCTGAGAACGAGTGATGAAAATGTAGCACGCATCCAGCAAGCATTTGTTCGCAGCCCAGGAAAATCGACTCGCAGAGCTAGCAGAGAGCTGCAAATTCCACAATCAACTGTATGGAGAGTCCTACGAAAAAGGTTAGTTATGAAACCTTATTGTCTGAAATTGGTTCAAGCACTGTTTGCAGCTGATAAGATTAAATGGCCTTCATCAATGGCCTCCAAGAAGCCCTGATCTTACCCCCTGCGATTTTTTCTTATGGGGGTATGTTAAGGATATGGTGTTTTGGCCACCTCTCCCAGCCACCATTGATGATTTGAAACGAGAAATAACAGCAGCTATCTAAACTGTTACGCCTGATATGCTACAGAGAGTGTGGAACGAGTTGGAGTATCGGGTTGATATTGCTCGTGTGTCTGGACACATCTCTGAACTTGTTTTTGAGTGAAAAAAAAAAACCTTTTTAAATACTCTTTGTAATGGTGTATAACAGAAGGTTATATTATGTTTCTTTCATTAAATACACATTTTTAAAGTTGTGGTATTCTTTTTGAATCACCCTGTATAACATTGATGGGTACAATGTCTTTATTTTTTATTATGTCTGAATCTTAACAATACAATATCCTTCAAACATGCATGCATATCTGAAGGAAGACACGCAGTCACCGCCAATTATAGCTGTGATAAACATTACAAAATTGTTTTACATTCTGCAACTATACAGTGACATCAGGTGTTGAAGTCTGGTTCGGCCCTGGATGTGTGCCACGATAGCCAAAGTTGTTAAGACAACCACTAGTGGGAAATCTGGGTTCGATTACTGGTCTCACATAAATTTTCGTGTGTCACAAACAGCTGATGTCAATGCACAGTTGCAGAATACAAAAATATTTAGTAAATAATATAACAATGCACCAGTTACATTTTTCACACGTAGTATGATGCGTTTCTGAAACTTATTCCCATTTCGAAGTTCAGCTATTTACATTGATATTTTAAGTGATGCCTGTGTGCATGTGCCATTTTGCTTCCTCTTTACTACATCAATATTAAAGGTTGCACTTTAAAATGGAAATAAAGTCTTCAAATGGGTCATGATATACATGGAAAAAGGTAACTAAAGCAGTGTTTTATTATTTAAATCATTAATGTCACAGTCGCTGGTTTTCAAAAAGTATGGTACATAAAATAACAAATGCAATAGTTATGTAAAAACAGCAAGACACCTATCAAATTGATGCTATGAAGACTGTGCCAGAATGAACAAGAACCACATCTAAGGAGGACTGCCCAACTGCCCAAAACATTAAGAGAGAACAGTGCATCAGTCGGTTTGAAACTAAATGTCAAAGTACAGACATAGAAATGGAGCGATAGACAATACTGTAGGTCTTCCGTAGAAGGAGTGTGGGAAACCCTGAAGGAAATTATGGGAGAACGGTTGAATTCAGATGAATCCTCAGATCCTAGAAAATCTTGACTTGGGTGCAACATTTTTGTCCAGTTTTCGATGATGGCTAGATGTCCTTGCGTATGATTTCTGAATATGCCACTTGGATCCAACTTTAGAGTTTGTGAAAAATCTATTCTGCCTGCCTGAATTTGGGTATGTCTTCTTAATTTTGCGATTTATGAAAAAAGTACTCTGTATCACACTTGAATATTTGTGTTTCTGTAATTTAAAATGTTGTTCATAATTGTATCTTTTTATTATCATCAGATACGAGAAATTTTCTTGAATTTAGTATGGTGAGGACAGTTTTTTTTATGATTATGGACTGAACATATTTGAAAAAATTTCTGCACCTCCTGGATCATTCTTGTGAAAATCGACTGTGTCACAATCAGTTAAAACTAGTGTAGTTGTTCATCTCACTTTAGTGGCAATAATCTCTAGTAACATGCAATTGTGATATGGATGAAATGGGAATATCAACCAAACAGGCTTCTGTATGTATCTTATGTATACAGTTAGCTCAATACAAAAAGTTGCCTACTTCCTCTTTTCAACAATTGTAATTCATTTATCAAATATGTGTTACAACTGCTTAAACAATTATGAAACTATGAGTATTTTCAATGATTGCGTGAGGTACAAATAACAGCTATATATTTCTTATGCAAAGGATTTAATTTAAATAGTCTTTCCAAACAATTCATTGATAGAATTTCGTAGATCAGCTTTTAATACAAACAGTTAAGTGCTACATTTTGCGCAAAATTTATCCAAAGAGATTTGAGTACTTTTGTCACACAATTAACTTAACAAAATTTTGTACATCATTTTTTTGATAGTCAGGTGCTACTTTTTACACAAAATTTACCCACATATTTGATTTAACAATTTGTCACTCAATTAACTGATAAAATTAAGTAAATCAGTTTCTTGTACAAACAATCAAATACTACTTTTTGAACAAATCTTGACCAAAGAGGTTTAATTTAAAAAGTTTTGACACACAATTAATTGATAAAATTTAATACATCAGTCTCTTATGTAAACCGTCAAATACAACTTTTTACTCAAAATTCCACCTGATGGTACCATTGTCATCACTGTACGTGTATCTAATTTCACTTTGTCTTTACATCTTGTGTTTTTTATTATGACTATGTCATCACATTCATTGTTTTCTCTAATCTATATTATAGCAATTAACTTATGAATGAAGTATTACTTATCTTTGGTATATAAAATGCGAGATCATGTAGAAAATATAGTATACATTAGCCTCTGAATGTTAATTACTATGCCATTGCACGTGGAGATTTTATCATGAAATATTTGGCTCCAAGGAAACCATTCTGTACAAGCAGTACCTGGTACATCTGGAACATTACATATTTTATTTGTCAAACAATATTTGGAATTTATTCATATCAAATCCACACTGAAAATTACATTTGTGCTACTAGCTGTTTATTGAAACAACACATCTGTCATTTATACAATCTGCTGTAGCATCTTTGATGACCTTAGCAGTAGCAATTCTTTCTAAGATCTCCAAAAGTATCTGAGCCCACTGGCTTTGATTCACTCTTTAACAGCAGCTCTTAATCATGGTACAGTAATTAAGGCACACTCTTGCTTCAATGGTAATTCACAACTTTGTTGTTTGCCCTTCCACAAGACCTTCTTGCAGTCCATGTAATTCACTGTAGCTCTGGAAAACAAAGGAAATACATTTACTTGTCAGGGTTCCAACAATGTTAAGAGTAATTAGAATGAACAATCCCTTTTAAAAGACTTACCTGCTTTGCGACATTTCTTAACTGTTCAGCCATGGCATTTCCTGTTTCTTGTACAAGTTTCGACAGGAAGCCAGTTGGATTTCTCAAAAGTATGTGTGGATGGTCATATTCCTGGAAGAGATATTTGATTTGTACAAAGTTTTATACTCTATGACTCATTTTCTAAGAAAGTCTCTGAAAATATGTAAAAGCATATAAATACTGTAGATTATTGAGCAAAAATTGGGAAGACACATGTTGAAATTAGTAGGCAAGATATAACTAAACATTAGTGTGCTCAAAGCTGTCATTATTTACTGCTTGATTTGTTTATTTAACCTGGTCATATTAAAACCCATAATGGAAGCAATATTAAGGTGGTTGACAAATGTAACCAGGTCATAATTGGCAGATGTGCAGATGGCATCAGAAAACTTGCAGGAGTAACACGACTGTGCAGTGGATGGCATATAGCTGATGATGAAGATTATGTTGGTGGAAAATGTCTTTGTGGTTAGCCATTACATAATTGCTCACACACACAAGTTGCTGTGGCTGACATTACATTATGATACTACATTAGGCATTACATAAAAGTGAGCAGAGTGAGGCAACATTTATAAGATTGAAAGATCATATTTTAAAATTGCAACTACCCAGTTTCTGATAATGAAAAAGATCTAAAATTTTGTTCTTATAGTAATGTCGTATCAAATCCGAAAAATGTAGTTCTTCCAGGTGAATGCAACACATAGTCCACTAACTAAGTAGAAAAAGTTGCAAGGTGGCAACAGCTGTATGTGGATGAAGCAACTATAATGGCAGCCACATAAGGTAATTTAAGGAAACCCATTTCTGTGGGAATTACTTCTCAGGACTGCAGGATGTAGGTTTGGAAACCTTCTTCTCTTGAGCTCCTTGTTCCACCTCTTCTATGTGGTAATAAACAGCCAGGTAATATTACACACTTTCTATATGTAGTAATGTCATATTCTATTGTCAGAGAAAATTTTATCTCTTTCTTAGAGTCTGCTCCATGAACAACTCATGGGTAACATAAATTTGTGTGCAATTTTGCAGGGCATAAGTATACCTCAACCTCTAAAATTCATTTTTGTGACTCACTTGCTTCTGATATTCAACCCGCCAGGATACCTGAGGCTGCTAAGGTGCTACTTCCTGGACTCGGGTAGGTGCGCCGGCCCCAGATTGAATCCACCCACTAGGTGAATACCGGGCTGGTCCGCATGTCCCACCTCAGTTACATGGCTCACAGACATTTGAAAACATTTGCACTATTTCATGGCTTACACTAGACGCAGACAGCTCAGGTATACTACTTCTGTCCCGGGGAGGTACAGGGCGGCGACATAAAGGGCTTCCAGCCACCCTCCGATGCTAACATCGCCAATTCCATAGTAACAAGGCCGACCCCGCTTTGAAGTGGGGCAAAGGCCCAAAGCAATTAATGACTTGATTCCGATATTCAAATTAAGGAGCGTTCTTAAAGATGATATATTTAACACAACATACGTTTTTACTTGGCAGGTTTTGAAAATAAGTACATACTGAAGGAACTTATGAGACACTACGTTTATTAAACGAATTTATGAGACCATAATTTTTGAGATACTTATTAATCACAAGAACTTGCTGAATGAACTTAGTGCAACTTACAACCATCGTTCCAGCATCCATTACGAGAACTTTATCTGAATCCATAATTGTGTTAAGTCTGTGAGCTATGGTCAGGACCGTGCAGTGTTTAAATTTTCTGCGAATTGTGGCTTGAATGAGAGCATCTGTCCTGAAATATAAAACAAATTTGACTTGAGCTACATTGTGAACTTGATGAAGCATCTGATTAAACATCTGAGTGGACATAAATCTAACATCAAACTGTATTCTTACTTCTATGATAGATACTAGGTCATATTAGTGTACAAAAACCCTGATTTAGTTAGTTTCCTATAAAGAAGAATTATTTACATGTTTTTGGTATCATTTTCAGTAGTTTTTATCGTTTTCCTCCAAAAACAGTAATAATTCAACAACGTAACATTGGATAAAATTTTACATTACACTTTACAGATCTCCTCCAATACTTATTTACACACCTGCTAGCCAGAACCTTTTGTGTGACACATATTTGTCTCGTATTTCAAACTCTAAAATCAGAGATGGGCTGGATGTGTTTCTGAGATTCTGTATAAAGATTCCTATAGCTATTTTTTGTTACACAATTCATTAATAGACACTACCTGACAAAAAATGTGCAACACCTACAAGACATGCTCGGATGTCAGTGTAACTTCGTTCACATACACAGCATCGGCGATGTGTAAGTGATAAGAAATAAAAGGATACATTGTCCACTGTAGGGTGTATTGTGCTTCATTAAAATCATGCTGTTAGTTAATTCTGGTAGTGAGCCATTATCAAGCACATTTGTTATGCCGTGTATTACATATAGTACCCATCACATTCCTATATGTCACATACATAAAATCTGGAGTCGCACTCCATTGTAACATACTCTACATGCTGCAGCCTGATAACAACAACTTGCTTTGCTTGGCTCAGATGGGGATACAATGGATTTATGACACCCTTCTCAACCAAATCACTGCATGCTTACACACAAGACAGGGCACAACGTCATACTGATAAATGGACTGACACTGCCAAGTTCTTCATAAATCTGACTCCATTCTGTAATCACTGCAGTAATGTCACATACTCTCTCAACCCATGAAATTTTATTTTGTTTCCTCCTACCTGAAACTGTCTATAATTTAGTGAAATATCACGATTTAGTAGTAGCAGAATCCAAATGCAAACCAGTACACTAAGATGCTCACTAAACTGTGGTTTGTTCCACAAATAATGTAAATAAGTTTAATATACACTATGTGATCAAAAGTATACAGAAACCCTCAAAAACATATGTTTTTCATACTAGGTGCATTGTGCTGCCACCTACCGCCAGGTACTTCATATCAGCGACCTCAGTAGTCATTAGACATTGTGAGAGAGCAGAATGGGGCGCTCCGCACAACTCACGGACTTGGAACATGGTCAAGTGCTTGGGTGTCATTTGTCATATGTCTGTACCAAGATTTCCACACTCCTAAAAATCCCTAGGTCCACTATTCCCAATGCGATAGTGAAGTGGAAATATGTAGGGACACGTACAGCACAAAAGCAAACTGGCCGACCTCGTCTGTTGACTGACAGACCACCAACAGTTGAAGGGGGTCGTAATGTGTAATAGGCAGACTTCTGTCCAGACCATCACACAGGAATTCCAAACTGCATCAGGATCTGCTGCAAGTATTATGATGGTTAGGTGGGAGGTGAGAAAACTTGGATTTCATGGTGAAGCGGCTGCTCATAAGCCACACATCACGCCAGTAAATGCCAAACGATGCCTCGCTTGGTGTATAGAGCATAAACATTGGATGATTGAACAGTGGGAAAATGTTGTGTGGAGTGATGAATCACAGTACACAATGTGGTGATCCGATGGTAGGGTGTGGGTATGGCGAATGCCTGGTAAATGTCATCTGGTTCGGTGGCGGTGGTGTTATGGTGTGATCATGTTTTTCTTGGAGAGGGCTTACACCCCTTTGTTGTTTTGTGAGGCACTATCACAGCAGAGGCCTACATTGATGTTTTAAGCACCTTCTTGCTTCCACTGTTGAAGAGAAATTTGGGGATGGCGACTGCATCTTTCAACGTGACAGAGCACCTGCTCATAATGCATGGCCTGCGGCGGAGTGGTTACATGACAATAACATCCCTATAATGGAGTGGCCTGCACATAGTACTGACATGAATCCTATAGAACACCTTTGAGATGTTTTGGAATGCCGACTACATGCCAGGCCTGACTGACCAACATTGATACCTCTCCTGAGTGCAGCACTCCGTGAAGAATGGGCTGCCGTTCCCCAAGAAACCTTCCAGCACCTAACTGAAGATATGCCTACGAGAGTGGAAGCTGTCATCGAGGCTAAGGGTGGGCCAACACCGTACTGAATTCCAGCATTACCGACGGAGAGCACCATGAAATTGTAAGTTATTTTCAGCCACGATGTCCGAATAGTTTTGATCACATTGTGTAGATTGAATCCTGGGGCAGACCTCTGAGCACACCTGCAGTGGTTCTCATGCAGGAGCCTGAGATATATCTGTCACAGTGTTGTTGGATTTAGTGATTTTTAGTGATGAAAGGAGTTACTGTGTGCTAGCTACAAATACAGAAGATCATGACTTGGGTAATTTTGAACCGTGTTTGGAAATATGTGTCGTGCACCTGAATGGCACTAGAACAGATAAGCACCACATGCATGGTGGCAAATTTCATCCTGTAATTTAAATAGATGGAGATGCTGGCTGACAACGTTGCAGATGTATAATTTGCTTTGTGAAAAATATAACACTTGGTACAGTTCCATAAAGCAAAGTCCTTCTTTTATCTCTCCAAAAGTTGTTTTCCACTTCCTAAATGCAGAGGCTATTTGAAAGTAAGGAATGATTGGTTACAAAATGGAAACCACAGTGTACATGAAAACTGTTTTATCAGCAACAGTTAGCTACATCTTCCAACTACTACTCTACATAGTTGCCACTCCGACTTAGATAACTGTCAGAGCCTTGTACCAACTTTCTGATACTGTCATCATAGAAGGCAGCCTCCGATGCTTTCGATCATTTTCTATGCTAGGCTGCAGCTTACTGTCTGTGCAAAAATGTTGGCTTCATAGCTAGTGAATCATCTGAACAGAGATGAAAACTTCCCATCGAAAATGCTGCAGGGCAATTCTCATTGCCTCTGTTGTGAAGAAGGAAATGCATGATAGTTATATAGATGTGGGGCTGCATAAAATTGGGTGAAATCTCCCAGCAGGCACCCATACTATTTTCTAGGGATCTTTATATGCACGCTGTGTGCTCAGAACTGAGACAAGTGATGTGACACTACTGACATACTAGAGACACTGGTCAACATATCTGTGCAAACCTTCATCAGATTTTGACTGTGGTTTCCATTTTGTGACTGATCTTTCCCTGCCTCCCGAACAGCCCTCATACATTGACCTCTTATGTTAAGACTCATTAGAAATTAGTTACCACTGCTAGTAGGGACTACACACATCACAGGGATGTGCTTAAGCCTCTTCTGGAACATTTCTTGCTGTAAACAAACAGTTTATGTATCAATAGAGACTCTCAGAGTCGCAATCTGATTCTTCAAGACAGTGTATAGGCTGTAGCAGTGAACGCTTTACTTGGGATAGCTTACGACCTGACCATAAACTTGTGTCAGGGCTTTTGATCAAGTGGTCAGCACTTCTGCACTGAGTATCAGAAGTGCTGAGAGATGACTGTGATCATTAACTGTACAATTTCCATGAAATATGAGCAAGTCTTGGCTCACGGTACCACAGTAACTGCCAAACATATAGTGTAAATCTCCAAGGCATCAACAGAATCGTGTTGTTGTTGTGGTCTTCAGTCCTGAGACTGGTTTGATGCAGCTCTCAATGCTACTCTATCCTGTGCAAGCTTCTTCATCTCCCAGTACCTACTGCAATCTACATCCTTCTAAATCTGCTTAGTGTATTCATCTCTTGGTCTCCCCCTACGATTTTTACCCTCCACGCTGCCCTCCAATACTAAATTGGTGATCCCTTGATGCCTCAGAACATGTCCTACCAACCGATCCCTTCTTCTGGTCAAGTTGTGCCACAAACTCCTCTTCTCCCCAATCCTATTCAGTACCTCCTCATTAGTTATGTGATCTACCCATCTAATCTTCAGCATTCTTCTGTAGCACCACATTTCGAAAGCTTCTATTCTCTTCTTGTCCAAACTATTTACCGTCCATGTTTCACTTGCATACATTGCTACACTCCAAACAAATACTTTCAGAAATGACTTCCTGACACTTAAATCTATACTCGATGTTAACAAATTTCTCTTCTTCAGAAACGCTTTCCTTGCCATTGCCAGTCTACATTTTATACCCTCTCTACTTCGGAATACAATGTTGCATATGGGGTTTCCAATTAGAAGTTATAAAATACTGGCCTCTCCTACCTTCCCATCATGGAGGTGGGTTCCCACATATAGACTGTCAAATGTCCGTATGGCCGTACTCTGAAATGAAGATAAGCAACATATTTCCTGTAACTGACAATGATGAATCTCGTGCGGACTACTGTTGTCACTCTTAGCTAGCCTACTGCATTTTCTTCAACATATATCTTGTACTGCATCTTACAAAACAAAATCTAACCACATGATTCACAGCAGGTCCATATTTCTTTCGGATTACGGCAAAGAACACTTTTCCTTTCCTTCAGTTTGTTACATGTTGAGATCCACACAAGCCTGAATTCTGGTCCCTCAAGTCGTCCATTAATGTCTCTCACCGGTAAATACTGACGAAATTTGTACTTTTATTGAAATATGCCGCCATGCGATACAGCTTATTCCGTGCAACAACCTGTAGAAATACAATATTTTTATTTTAGAATAGGATCTACCTTGACTATAATATGCCTTTGAGCCATGCCGGCTCACACTGATCAGTCGATTGTTAGATTACGGAAGCAGGGCACAGTCTTTGGTTGTTCTCCATGTGAGCAGTTTTGACTGGCACAAAGACTGACAGTTGGAACTTGCAGGCCAAATTGGAAGGAGCTCTTGCAGGGTGTGAGGCCACTTTACCTCTACTGTCTCGAGGCGATAGTAAATGTTTGCACTGTTCTCGGGTCTCCAGCTGGATGCAGTCATTTTCAAACCACAGTATTTCAACAGTGTTCCTTGCCGTCATCTTCAGGTGATACCTTCTTGCCGTCATCTTCAGGTGATACCTGCAGGTATCACCTGAAGATGACGGCAAGGAACACTGTCGAAATATTGTGGTTTGAAAATGACTGCGCCCGGCTGGAGACCTGAGAACAGTACAAAGAGTTAATTCGCCGTGAAAGCCTAAGATCACGCGGTAGTAAATGGCTTTTGCAGAGCACAGACTACATTCTGTGGAGATGGTGTTTTTGGTTGGCTGTGGTAATTGAAAGGACTCTGGAAATGTGCTTGTGCCAAGCAAGTGGAGATTTGACTGCCACTTCATTACCAGTTATATTTTTGGTGAGATTCTTTCTGTGGCTTCTGTGCCTTGTTTTAAAGTTGTAGTGGTGTGACCAGTTTCTCCTTTCCAGAAGGTCTTCTGTGCTTGTTGTTTATGGGGGTTCACTCTGAAAGAACTGAAGTGTACCTTAATGGAAGCAACTCTGTTTCATTACAGACACTTAATCGCAACTGTTCATGAAATGCGTTTAAGTTGCATGGTCTGTGTTCAGAGCTAGTGGAGTTATGGTAATCATAACTGCCTGTTTAAATTGTTTGTATTTTGAGTGGCTTACCATAGACCAGGTTGAGGGCTGAGCTGTGTGCTGTTCTTCCTTTTAAATACAGTGCCTTTTCATTGTAATCATTTAAGCATTTGTAAAACGTTTTAGTGGGGTGAGTCTAATTTAATCAGATTGCCTTACACTTCATTTTAATTACGTATTTGTAAAACATTTTGGTGGGGTTGATAGCTGACCCACCTTGAGATTTTTTGTGGCAAATTCTCCTAATATAAGAATGTACTTTTCCACTGTAGGTGTCACAAGCAGCCTGGTAAACCACGGTTGACAGCTGTGGTTTGGTAGCTTAGCTATTTTAAACAGCTGAGTTTACGTTAGTAAGTGCTGCCCAATTCATTTCTTATGGCTGGTTTCTTACTGGAAAACATGTTAGAAGTCAGTGACTTTTCTTCCATTTCAAAATAGTGTGTAACGGCTGTTCCTGCTGCATAATTAGGACAAGTAACTGTTTTACAATTAATTGTGGAGGCATGTAAGCCTTATTGGTTTTTTTTCATTCCTGTGATCAGAGTGCCACTCAGTTAAGTGCTTTCTTGCTTATCACCGTATTTGCTGATTGTATAGATGTTTGTTTTTTATTTATTTATGTTTGGCTCTTAAATGGTAATATAATGAAATATGTGCCACCGTTTGTAAAGCAGTGCACTGTTACTAGTTTTCTAAGGTTAGTTCTTAGCCTCTTGTAGTTCATGTTTTACAGAACCTGCCCCATCCACCTGCACACCTGTCGTTGGCAAGTTCCACCATCCATGCTGCTGTCAGGTTACCCTGCCTGCCTCAGGACTGAACTGTAACTTATAACTTCTCCTGGTTCTGTACTCATGTCAATAACAGGCGTGTTGCTACTGTTGTTACCAAATTTTGAGCAAACATTTAAGATATTATATTTAAAATTCAATTTAAAAATGTTAAGCTTTTGATCATTAATATGCAGCTTGGCTGACTTCAGATACCTGTTAATGTTTGACAAATTGCTTAGTTTCTTAATTGTTTAAAAGATTTTTAGCTGACATCAACTGTTATTCTCATTTTATCCTTAATATTCGACAAGTTTTTTGATTTCTTACTTGTTTTCAAAAGCTATTTTACTGATTGTTGATTTTTATTTAAATAACACTCGATCCACCACCCGACCCCGTGCATGGGTGGCGGGAGGCAACTTTGTAGTCTTCACAGTTTTTCATTGCAGACTGCGATTCTATGGCAAAATCTACATATCTTTTGTCTGAAGTATTTTCTTACTTTCACCACAGATGGCACAGTAATTGGAGGAATAGAAATGGTTACACTATTGTAATTTACTAAACGCTAATCAATGGCCCTCGAATATCCAATGGTACATGGGACTCCACCTCCGTGCTGCAGGGGTAGGACAGCGCAGTATTTCATAACTTCTAATTGGAAACATCTTTCATAACATTATATTCCTCCGACATATCGAACAGGACACTACTCGATGTGCCACTGTGGCCGTGTAAGCAAGTTACGACCTTTAATAATAGGCAGTACACTGCAACCAGAGTTCACATATGACGCAGATGGTGGACATAAACATTACACTACTAGCACAGTGTTTATTGGATAAGTGCCCGTATGTCCTTAGGCAGTATTGTCACAATACTGTATTGTCCTAAGCATCATTGATACCACGTGTCAATCCATGGAGAACTTCCTGACACCAATTTTCATAATCAGGTAGCACTGTGTGAGTAGGCATGTCAGAAAATGCAAACAACCCCCACGTTCTCTGCCAAGGTACTATTTTGTGATGAGTCTACTTTTACAAACCATTGTGGCGTTAATCAGCATAATGTGCATTACTGGAGTGTAGACAATCCCTACTGGTTACGGCAAGTTGACAATCAACTTTCTTGGTTGGTTAACCTATGGTGTGGCATCATGGGGAGCAAATTCACTGGTCCTTATTTTGTCAACGGCACATTGAATGGAAGCAAATATTGAACACTTTTGGGACAGGAGCTACCAGTACTACTGAAGGATGTTACCCTGCATGTTTGACAGCCTATGTGCTTTTAGCATGATGACTGCCCAGTGCATAATGTAACTGAATCACAGGAGGTATTATACAGTGTTTACACTGACTGATGGATCGGCAGAGGTGGCCTTATTAATTGGCCAGCTAGGTCGCCGGATTTGACGCCACTGGATTTTTTTCTGCGGGTATGTTTAAGGTGTAACAGAAGTGCCGACAGGCATGAAGATGTGGTCAACCTCATCAGAAACGCCTGTGCTGACATTCTCACAGATATGCTTCTGTCCTGCAGCAATTTGAATAGCAGATCACTGAGTGTACTGAAGTTGATAGTACTACGTTTGAACACTTATTCTAATTGGAAAAGTACTGTAGCTTTCGCCTCGAGCCACAGCGTGTTTTATATGTCGGAGGTATACAATGTTGCATATGGGGTTTCCAATTAGAAGTTATAAAATACTGGCCTCTCCTACCTTCCCATCATGGAGGTGGGTTCCCACATATAGACTGTCAAATGTCCGTATGGCCATACTCTGAAATGAAGATAAGCAACATATTTCCTGTAACTGACAATGATGAATCTCGTGCGGACTACTGTTGTCACTCTTAGCTAGCCTACTGCATTTTCTTCAACATATATCTTGTACTGCATCTTACAAAACAAAATCTAACCACATGATTCACAGCAGGTCCATATTTCTTTCGGATTACGGCAAAGAACACTTTTCCTTTCCTTCAGTTTGTTACATGTTGAGATCCACACAAGCCTGAATTCTGGTCCCTCAAGTCGTCCATTAATGTCTCTCACCGGTAAATACTGACGAAATTTGTACTTTTATTGAAATATGCCGCCATGCGATACAGCTTATTCCGTGCAACAACCTGTAGAAATACAATATTTTTATTTTAGAATAGGATCTACCTTGACTATAATATGCCTTTGAGCCATGCCGGCTCACACTGATCAGTCGATTGTTAGATTACGGAAGCAGGGCACAGTCTTTGGTTGTTCTCCATGTGAGCAGTTTTGACTGGCACAAAGACTGACAGTTGGAACTTGCAGGCCAAATTGGAAGGAGCTCTTGCAGGGTGTGAGGCCACTTTACCTCTACTGTCTCGAGGCGATAGTAAATGTTTGCACTGTTCTCGGGTCTCCAGCTGGATGCAGTCATTTTCAAACCACAGTATTTCAACAGTGTTCCTTGCCGTCATCTTCAGGTGATACCTTCTTGCCGTCATCTTCAGGTGATACCTGCAGGTATCACCTGAAGATGACGGCAAGGAACACTGTCGAAATATTGTGGTTTGAAAATGACTGCGCCCGGCTGGAGACCTGAGAACAGTACAAAGAGTTAATTCGCCGTGAAAGCCTAAGATCACGCGGTAGTAAATGGCTTTTGCAGAGCACAGACTACATTCTGTGGAGATGGTGTTTTTGGTTGGCTGTGGTAATTGAAAGGACTCTGGAAATGTGCTTGTGCCAAGCAAGTGGAGATTTGACTGCCACTTCATTACCAGTTATATTTTTGGTGAGATTCTTTCTGTGGCTTCTGTGCCTTGTTTTAAAGTTGTAGTGGTGTGACCAGTTTCTCCTTTCCAGAAGGTCTTCTGTGCTTGTTGTTTATGGGGGTTCACTCTGAAAGAACTGAAGTGTACCTTGATGGAAGCAACTCTGTTTCATTACAGACACTTAATCGCAACTGTTCATGAAATGCGTTTAAGTTGCATGGTCTGTGTTCAGAGCTAGTGGAGTTATGGTAATCATAACTGCCTGTTTAAATTGTTTGTATTTTGAGTGGCTTACCATAGACCAGGTTGAGGGCTGAGCTGTGTGCTGTTCTTCCTTTTAAATACAGTGCCTTTTCATTGTAATCATTTAAGCATTTGTAAAACGTTTTAGTGGGGTGAGTCTAATTTAATCAGATTGCCTTACACTTCATTTTAATTACGTATTTGTAAAACATTTTGGTGGGGTTGATAGCTGACCCACCTTGAGATTTTTTGTGGTAAATTCTCCTAATATAAGAATGTACTTTTCCACTGTAGGTGTCACAAGCAGCCTGGTAAACCACGGTTGACAGCTGTGGTTTGGTAGCTTAGCTATTTTAAACAGCTGAGTTTACGTTAGTAAGTGCTGCCCAATTCATTTCTTATGGCTGGTTTCTTACTGGAAAACATGTTAGAAGTCAGTGACTTTTCTTCCATTTCAAAATAGTGTGTAACGGCTGTTCCTGCTGCATAATTAGGACAAGTAACTGTTTTACAATTAATTGTGGAGGCATGTAAGCCTTATTGGTTTTTTTTCATTCCTGTGATCAGAGTGCCACTCAGTTAAGTGCTTTCTTGCTTATCACCGTATTTGCTGATTGTATAGATGTTTGTTTTTTATTTATTTATGTTTGGCTCTTAAATGGTAATATAATGAAATATGTGCCACCGTTTGTAAAGCAGTGCACTGTTACTAGTTTTCTAAGGTTAGTTCTTAGCCTCTTGTAGTTCATGTTTTACAGAACCTGCCCCATCCACCTGCACACCTGTCGTTGGCAAGTTCCACCATCCATGCTGCTGTCAGGTTACCCTGCCTGCCTCAGGACTGAACTGTAACTTATAACTTCTCCTGGTTCTGTACTCATGTCAATAACAGGCGTGTTGCTACTGTTGTTACCAAATTTTGAGCAAACATTTAAGATATTATATTTAAAATTCAATTTAAAAATGTTAAGCTTTTGATCATTAATATGCAGCTTGGCTGACTTCAGATACCTGTTAATGTTTGACAAATTGCTTAGTTTCTTAATTGTTTAAAAGATTTTTAGCTGACATCAACTGTTATTCTCATTTTATCCTTAATATTCGACAAGTTTTTTGATTTCTTACTTGTTTTCAAAAGCTATTTTACTGATTGTTGATTTTTATTTAAATAACACTCGATCCACCACCCGACCCCGTGCATGGGTGGCGGGAGGCAACTTTGTAGTCTTCACAGTTTTTCATTGCAGACTGCGATTCTATGGCAAAATCTACATATCTTTTGTCTGAAGTATTTTCTTACTTTCACCACAGATGGCACAGTAATTGGAGGAATAGAAATGGTTACACTATTGTAATTTACTAAACGCTAATCAATGGCCCTCGAATATCCAATGGTACATGGGACTCCACCTCCGTGCTGCAGGGGTAGGACAGCGCAGTATTTCATAACTTCTAATTGGAAACATCTTTCATAACATTATATTCCTCCGACATATCGAACAGGACACTACTCGATGTGCCACTGTGGCCGTGTAAGCAAGTTACGACCTTTAATAATAGGCAGTACACTGCAACCAGAGTTCACATATGACGCAGATGGTGGACATAAACATTACACTACTAGCACAGTGTTTATTGGATAAGTGCCCGTATGTCCTTAGGCAGTATTGTCACAATACTGTATTGTCCTAAGCATCATTGATACCACGTGTCAATCCATGGAGAACTTCCTGACACCAATTTTCATAATCAGGTAGCACTGTGTGAGTAGGCATGTCAGAAAATGCAAACAACCCCCACGTTCTCTGCCAAGGTACTATTTTGTGATGAGTCTACTTTTACAAACCATTGTGGCGTTAATCAGCATAATGTGCATTACTGGAGTGTAGACAATCCCTACTGGTTACGGCAAGTTGACAATCAACTTTCTTGGTTGGTTAACCTATGGTGTGGCATCATGGGGAGCAAATTCACTGGTCCTTATTTTGTCAACGGCACATTGAATGGAAGCAAATATTGAACACTTTTGGGACAGGAGCTACCAGTACTACTGAAGGATGTTACCCTGCATGTTTGACAGCCTATGTGCTTTTAGCATGATGACTGCCCAGTGCATAATGTAACTGAATCACAGGAGGTATTATACAGTGTTTACACTGACTGATGGATCGGCAGAGGTGGCCTTATTAATTGGCCAGCTAGGTCGCCGGATTTGACGCCACTGGATTTTTTTCTGCGGGTATGTTTAAGGTGTAACAGAAGTGCCGACAGGCATGAAGATGTGGTCAACCTCATCAGAAACGCCTGTGCTGACATTCTCACAGATATGCTTCTGTCCTGCAGCAATTTGAATAGCAGATCACTGAGTGTACTGAAGTTGATAGTACTACGTTTGAACACTTATTCTAATTGGAAAAGTACTGTAGCTTTCGCCTCGAGCCACAGCGTGTTTTATATGTCGGAGGTATACAATGTTGCATATGGGGTTTCCAATTAGAAGTTATAAAATACTGGCCTCTCCTACCTTCCCATCATGGAGGTGGGTTCCCACATATAGACTGTCAAATGTCCGTATGGCCATACTCTGAAATGAAGATAAGCAACATATTTCCTGTAACTGACAATGATGAATCTCGTGCGGACTACTGTTGTCACTCTTAGCTAGCCTACTGCATTTTCTTCAACATATATCTTGTACTGCATCTTACAAAACAAAATCTAACCACATGATTCACAGCAGGTCCATATTTCTTTCGGATTACGGCAAAGAACACTTTTCCTTTCCTTCAGTTTGTTACATGTTGAGATCCACACAAGCCTGAATTCTGGTCCCTCAAGTCGTCCATTAATGTCTCTCACCGGTAAATACTGACGAAATTTGTACTTTTATTGAAATATGCCGCCATGCGATACAGCTTATTCCGTGCAACAACCTGTAGAAATACAATATTTTTATTTTAGAATAGGATCTACCTTGACTATAATATGCCTTTGAGCCATGCCGGCTCACACTGATCAGTCGATTGTTAGATTACGGAAGCAGGGCACAGTCTTTGGTTGTTCTCCATGTGAGCAGTTTTGACTGGCACAAAGACTGACAGTTGGAACTTGCAGGCCAAATTGGAAGGAGCTCTTGCAGGGTGTGAGGCCACTTTACCTCTACTGTCTCGAGGCGATAGTAAATGTTTGCACTGTTCTCGGGTCTCCAGCTGGATGCAGTCATTTTCAAACCACAGTATTTCAACAGTGTTCCTTGCCGTCATCTTCAGGTGATACCTTCTTGCCGTCATCTTCAGGTGATACCTGCAGGTATCACCTGAAGATGACGGCAAGGAACACTGTCGAAATATTGTGGTTTGAAAATGACTGCGCCCGGCTGGAGACCTGAGAACAGTACAAAGAGTTAATTCGCCGTGAAAGCCTAAGATCACGCGGTAGTAAATGGCTTTTGCAGAGCACAGACTACATTCTGTGGAGATGGTGTTTTTGGTTGGCTGTGGTAATTGAAAGGACTCTGGAAATGTGCTTGTGCCAAGCAAGTGGAGATTTGACTGCCACTTCATTACCAGTTATATTTTTGGTGAGATTCTTTCTGTGGCTTCTGTGCCTTGTTTTAAAGTTGTAGTGGTGTGACCAGTTTCTCCTTTCCAGAAGGTCTTCTGTGCTTGTTGTTTATGGGGGTTCACTCTGAAAGAACTGAAGTGTACCTTGATGGAAGCAACTCTGTTTCATTACAGACACTTAATCGCAACTGTTCATGAAATGCGTTTAAGTTGCATGGTCTGTGTTCAGAGCTAGTGGAGTTATGGTAATCATAACTGCCTGTTTAAATTGTTTGTATTTTGAGTGGCTTACCATAGACCAGGTTGAGGGCTGAGCTGTGTGCTGTTCTTCCTTTTAAATACAGTGCCTTTTCATTGTAATCATTTAAGCATTTGTAAAACGTTTTAGTGGGGTGAGTCTAATTTAATCAGATTGCCTTACACTTCATTTTAATTACGTATTTGTAAAACATTTTGGTGGGGTTGATAGCTGACCCACCTTGAGATTTTTTGTGGTAAATTCTCCTAATATAAGAATGTACTTTTCCACTGTAGGTGTCACAAGCAGCCTGGTAAACCACGGTTGACAGCTGTGGTTTGGTAGCTTAGCTATTTTAAACAGCTGAGTTTACGTTAGTAAGTGCTGCCCAATTCATTTCTTATGGCTGGTTTCTTACTGGAAAACATGTTAGAAGTCAGTGACTTTTCTTCCATTTCAAAATAGTGTGTAACGGCTGTTCCTGCTGCATAATTAGGACAAGTAACTGTTTTACAATTAATTGTGGAGGCATGTAAGCCTTATTGGTTTTTTTTCATTCCTGTGATCAGAGTGCCACTCAGTTAAGTGCTTTCTTGCTTATCACCGTATTTGCTGATTGTATAGATGTTTGTTTTTTATTTATTTATGTTTGGCTCTTAAATGGTAATATAATGAAATATGTGCCACCGTTTGTAAAGCAGTGCACTGTTACTAGTTTTCTAAGGTTAGTTCTTAGCCTCTTGTAGTTCATGTTTTACAGAACCTGCCCCATCCACCTGCACACCTGTCGTTGGCAAGTTCCACCATCCATGCTGCTGTCAGGTTACCCTGCCTGCCTCAGGACTGAACTGTAACTTATAACTTCTCCTGGTTCTGTACTCATGTCAATAACAGGCGTGTTGCTACTGTTGTTACCAAATTTTGAGCAAACATTTAAGATATTATATTTAAAATTCAATTTAAAAATGTTAAGCTTTTGATCATTAATATGCAGCTTGGCTGACTTCAGATACCTGTTAATGTTTGACAAATTGCTTAGTTTCTTAATTGTTTAAAAGATTTTTAGCTGACATCAACTGTTATTCTCATTTTATCCTTAATATTCGACAAGTTTTTTGATTTCTTACTTGTTTTCAAAAGCTATTTTACTGATTGTTGATTTTTATTTAAATAACACTCGATCCACCACCCGACCCCGTGCATGGGTGGCGGGAGGCAACTTTGTAGTCTTCACAGTTTTTCATTGCAGACTGCGATTCTATGGCAAAATCTACATATCTTTTGTCTGAAGTATTTTCTTACTTTCACCACAGATGGCACAGTAATTGGAGGAATAGAAATGGTTACACTATTGTAATTTACTAAACGCTAATCAATGGCCCTCGAATATCCAATGGTACATGGGACTCCACCTCCGTGCTGCAGGGGTAGGACAGCGCAGTATTTCATAACTTCTAATTGGAAACATCTTTCATAACATTATATTCCTCCGACATATCGAACAGGACACTACTCGATGTGCCACTGTGGCCGTGTAAGCAAGTTACGACCTTTAATAATAGGCAGTACACTGCAACCAGAGTTCACATATGACGCAGATGGTGGACATAAACATTACACTACTAGCACAGTGTTTATTGGATAAGTGCCCGTATGTCCTTAGGCAGTATTGTCACAATACTGTATTGTCCTAAGCATCATTGATACCACGTGTCAATCCATGGAGAACTTCCTGACACCAATTTTCATAATCAGGTAGCACTGTGTGAGTAGGCATGTCAGAAAATGCAAACAACCCCCACGTTCTCTGCCAAGGTACTATTTTGTGATGAGTCTACTTTTACAAACCATTGTGGCGTTAATCAGCATAATGTGCATTACTGGAGTGTAGACAATCCCTACTGGTTACGGCAAGTTGACAATCAACTTTCTTGGTTGGTTAACCTATGGTGTGGCATCATGGGGAGCAAATTCACTGGTCCTTATTTTGTCAACGGCACATTGAATGGAAGCAAATATTGAACACTTTTGGGACAGGAGCTACCAGTACTACTGAAGGATGTTACCCTGCATGTTTGACAGCCTATGTGCTTTTAGCATGATGACTGCCCAGTGCATAATGTAACTGAATCACAGGAGGTATTATACAGTGTTTACACTGACTGATGGATCGGCAGAGGTGGCCTTATTAATTGGCCAGCTAGGTCGCCGGATTTGACGCCACTGGATTTTTTTCTGCGGGTATGTTTAAGGTGTAACAGAAGTGCCGACAGGCATGAAGATGTGGTCAACCTCATCAGAAACGCCTGTGCTGACATTCTCACAGATATGCTTCTGTCCTGCAGCAATTTGAATAGCAGATCACTGAGTGTACTGAAGTTGATAGTACTACGTTTGAACACTTATTCTAATTGGAAAAGTACTGTAGCTTTCGCCTCGAGCCACAGCGTGTTTTATATGTCGGAGGTATACAATGTTGCATATGGGGTTTCCAATTAGAAGTTATAAAATACTGGCCTCTCCTACCTTCCCATCATGGAGGTGGGTTCCCACATGCCATTGGATATTCAAGGGCCATTGAGCAGCATGTCTTAAGTTACGATTGTGCACCCATTTCTATTCCTCTGACTTCTGTGCCATCTGTGGCAAAAGGAAGAAAATGCTTCAGACAAAACATATGTGGATTTTGCCATAGAATCGTATCTGAAATGAAAAATGGGGGTTCCATTGGAGATTTCAAAGCTGCCTCTCCCACCGATGCACAAAGTGGGGTGCTGATTGAGTTTGGTATCATTGGATGTCCCGCTCCGAGACAAAAAAATTGGAGTTATAATATTTTTCATCTGATGTGTAATTTTCGAGATATTTCGATATCTTCAGTTAAAATGAACACCCTGTACATAGGGTGTAAAGGCTATAAGTGCAGATACTTCTAACGGTGGCGGAGGGTGGTGTACTAAACAACAGCATCAGTACTCAAGTCATTTGCAGATGAATAATTATAACTATTACAAGTTGTAGGTTTTTTTTAAGGTTTGATAAGAACTCCACATACTCATGGCACAAGCAAGCCATTAATGCACATTTTTCCTGGGCAGCAGGTCAGGTGTTGAAATGTGGCTGTGTGGACGCAAAACAACTCGTCTATATTAGGGTACAGTAATGACTGTGCATAAAAATCAGCTCATAAAGTTTGTGTGTTGGTGGGAAGACTGTTCAACACAAAGTGAAAACAACCAAAATAATGATGCATGTACATATTAAGGTACCACATATAAAAATACCTGCAGCTATAATGCAAAATACTGATGATTACAGATGCCACAGCTTGTGTGGAAACAAGGTACATATATAAGAACTTTGTTTTCAGATTTATGAATACCCTTCTTAAAAACTAAGCTATCCTTGTGTAAAGGTAATAAAGAGGAATTTGAAGTCGGGGATTTACTGTAGAGACACAATGTTTCCACCCATCTTCATTTTTCGGCAATATTAATGGAAGTGTCTCATTTGTTTGGAAGTAGAGAATAGTGCAAAGCATTGTATTTGATTTGTCAGCCGTATAATTAAATAAATCTGAAAACTCAAGGGGGAAGAAAACATGAGATCTTTTACCTCTAGAAGAGACTCTCAAATTACCAAAGATCTGGTCAATTACCAACAAACATCGATCAATCTTTGAATGTAAAGCACTAGAGAGTTCATTTTATGACAGGTCTTGTAATAAATAATGATACAGCAATGGAGGTACTCACTCTGGATCAACATTGGCAGTGGCTTCATCAAGCACCAGGATCCTATTATTCCTAAGTATGGCTCTCGCCAGACACACCAGCTGCCTCTGGCCCACACTGAAATTACTGCCACCTTCCGTCACCCGGAAGTCCAGTGTCTGTATACTTGACTTGAGCTTCACCTGTAAGGTTATGGAGAAAAGTGAGTGTAATAAATATGCACAATTCATTTGAGCAATTCTGGTGTAACCATGGCAAGCTACATATAAATTTGTAATGGACGGCATAATTAAATGAAGCAATATGGTTCCAGAGACCTTTTCAAATCTCAAACGTCTGTGATGTGTGTATCCAGAGTGAAGTGACAAATGAAAATTTGTACCAGGGCTGGGATTTGAACCCGGATCTCCTGATCAGTAGGCAGATGTACTAACCACTATACGACCTTGCCACACTGGGTTTGCACAACTACATGGTTTACCCTAGCACATCTCACTCCTCAACCCAAATTCACATTCATTAGGGGAAATACCAAGTGGGCTGAGGTGTGAATGGGAATTTGCAGAGGAGGGAGGTGTGCTGGGGTAGTTCTTGTAGTTGTACCAAGCCACTGTGCGAGGATGGTGTAGAGGTTACCACTTCTGCCTAGTGAGCACGAGACCCGGGTTCAACTCCTGGCCTTGGTAGAAATTTTCATTCATTGCTTCAGTTTGCATACATACATCAAAGGCAATTTTATTCAAACATCATCTATTCAGTGTTGTAAGCAGGCACTGATGATTCCTCAGAAACTTATATCATATGTAATGTAAAAATTTACTTGCCACATTTGAACAGTTTATTCTGTATCAGCATTCCACATTCTGATATTAAAAATAGAACTTCTGCAATTTTAATGGGTCATTAGTATTAGTTTCTGAAAATGTGTATAATACTTTACCATGAATGCTAATGAATCAAGAGGAGTGAGATAACCAAGCTGTTGAAACTCTGCACTGGTGTTTAAGTCTTGTTCAGATATCCATTCTGCCATCTCAACTCGGGTTTTTTAAGGGTTCCCAGAATATCTACAGGTGAATGGCAGAGTGATTAGTTTGAAGAGCCAAACATAGTCCAATCTGAACTAATGTTCCATTGCTAACATTCTCAGAATTGACAAGATGTTAACTCTAACATTCCATTTTGATGTTGGATTATTTGCTTTAGTAAAAGTCTTAGGAAGCAGATGGAAGAAACTGCAATATACAAAGTAAAACTTTGATCATACTAATAGGGTTACTGGGAAAATGCAAGTTACATCATAGAGGCTTAGGAAAGAGGAATGAAATTTTCAAGACTCTACTCCATTCGTCCTAAGTCCAATCGTAATGTAAACAAACATAGTTGCGGTGACTGGTCAGGTCTTAGCACAAGTTCACGGGTGTTGTTACGCCATTGGAAGCAGAATCTAATTATGTATTACACATTTTGTGCTATACTACTGCTAATGAAACTTTAAGATGTTCTAAAAAGCATTAACAGACAACAATAGTTTTGCTGGCCAGCATGCTACATGTTTACAAACTCTTATTTCAAACCTCAGTGCACAGTCGTTTTCTCTGAACAATTTTCTGCATGATGTTATGGCTACCTCTGATCAGTGCATGTTGACTTTGTTTATAAACACTCTCCCAATGTCTCCTTTGAATACAAAATGCCAATGTGCTTAAGTTTTCATCTTCTTTTTTATAAATTTGAGAAACATGGTACAGTATCATTATAAAAATATCACCCAAATGTATACAGTTCTGGCTGCATAGTAGCTATCGTAACTGACATGTAATCACGAAGTTATGGTTTCAATTTCCCTGTACGTTAATTTTTTAATGCATATTTAAATGGCATCCTGAGTTGTGAACTTTACAGTAAATGGAGTGTTGGAGTGTGCAGAAGGAAATAAATTTTTGTATGCAACAATGCACTACACACCCTTCCTCACATTGTAAGTGGTGATCTTCCTCTGTATGAGCATTAAGTTACATTCACACATTCTGAAGAAACATACAGAGAGTAGTAGAGTGCAAAGAAGCTCTGCCATTGTGAGTACTGAAGATAATGATGGGAAGTTCCCCCTGGCCCCCAACCGCTGCTCGGCATTCATGTGGACCGTCACTGTGATGTTTCTCACTTGTTCATGTTTCCCATGTGTATGGTGAAAGTGGCTGAAACTGTATTGTGTTCTTTTGTGGAACACAGAATAGGAACACCATTAAAGAGCTGTGCAAAACTGATAGTTCTCGATGTTTCTGAGAAGTTATCAGAACAACATCCATTGCTGCCAGTAGAGGAACTTGCAGCAGTGACAGCAAAGTTTACAACTGTGTCTGTGAAAAGTGTAACATGTCACTGCTGAATGCTGGTGGGATGCAGAACAACATGTAACAAAAGAAGATGACAAAATATGTCACTTGGATGGTCCCACAGATTGTGTTGTTGATTGGTTACTCATCAGTGTTGAAGGTGGCGGTTCTGCTGAGGAAAGTCTTCATCAGATTCAGATTCAAATTCAGATTCAGAGATGGAAGGAGTTCAAAGGTTACCGCATGGCTAATTTTGACTAAGTGTCATTGTCAAGCACATCTGTCACATCTGTATTTCTTGTCAGTTTCATATCACTCTTAATTACAAGTAAAAAGTGGCCATATTCTGAAATTTTACAAATGTATCCATACTACAGTGACACCTTTTAAGTTCATAGTCTGAACTTTGCTGTACATACATATGGTAACTCCAAGTGTTTTCTTTTTTCTGCTCTCAAAAAAAAAAAAAAAAAAAAAAAAAAAAAAAAAAAAAAAAAAAAAAAAGCAATGTGTAAGCAATGATATTACTTAAAGATGTACGAGGGGCATTCAGTATCTATTGCAACACATTCTTTTTTTTTCTCAGCCAATTTTGTTTGGAAAAAATGCAGAATTTGTTGTGGGCATCATGGCATCATGGAATATTCTCATTTCAGACACTATCATTTCATGAACTTTCGATAGGTGGTGGAGCTATATGTAGACCTCAAAATGGTGTCTGTAATAAAAGTGCGTTCCATGCAGAGAGCTGTTGTTGAGTTTGTTTTGGTGGAAAATTAGAGCATCACAGATATTCATAGACACCTGCAGAATGTCTACAGAGACCTGGCAGTGAACAAAACTATGGTGAGTCATTACGCGAGTTGTCTGTCATCATTGCAACAAGGTTGCACAAATCTGTTCGATCTCCCTTGTGCAGGCCGGCCAGAATAGCTGTGACCTCTACAATGTTGGAATGGCTGGATACTCTCATTAGAGGCAATCGGTGAATCACAAACAAACACCTCACTTCTGAACCAGACATCTCTGGTGCTAGTATTGACACAATCTTCCACCAGTTTGGGGTACTGAAATGTATGTTGACACCCCTAACAGAAGACCACAGAAGACAATGAAGGACCATCTGTGCAGAATTGTTTGCACATTATGAGCACATAGTGACATTTTTCTTTGTTCAACATCATCACAGGTGATGAAACATGGCTTCATCACTTCGAACTGGAAACAAAACAGCAATCCATGGAGAGGCATCACATCACTTCCCTTCCAAAGAAAATGTTCAAAGCCATCCCCTCAGCTGGTAAATCATGGTGATGACCTTCTGAGACTCTGAAGGGGTTATTATGTTTGATGTTCTGCCTCATGGTGCAGCAATGAACTCTGGAGTCTATTGTGCAACCATCAGGAAATTCAAGAAACGACTCCAGCATGTTCATCACCACAAAACTGCAAAACGAACCATTCCTTCTTTGACAACAAAAGGCCTCACAGAAGTCCGTGCACCAGAGAGGAGCTCACAAAACTTCATATGATTGTCCTTCCTGATTTATCCTACAACCCCGATCCTGCCTGCTCTAACCTCCATCTGTTTGGCCCATTGAAGGATGCACTCCATGGGGAGCAGTAGATGGATGATGGGGAGATTAGTGATACAGCAAGATATTACTTTCAATGTCGATCAGTAGAGTGGCACCAAGCAGGCATAGACGCCTTCCCATTAAGGGGGTGTAAGGCCATCATTCTGAAGGGAGATTATGTTAAAAAACATGTTTTTTAGTCAAAAGAAAGGGTAACATAAGGTGTATTGGAATTTTGATTAAAACTGACCTACTTTCATATAAAAACTTATTCCATTACTTATTGAAGGCTACCCGTACAAATTCACTGAACTTGAATTGCATTAAACAAAATTTCAGACTATTTTAATGTATAGTGATTGTGCTAACATTGTATGTACTGATATGATAATGTTTACTATATATTCACAATGACGTGACATCTCTGAATATTTACAACATTCCCCGATGTATCTCAGTTAATTATTATGATTCAGTGGTTACAGAGAAAGTCGTTCACTGTACAGCAAGGAGAACTCAGTGATACAGCAGGTGTCATAGTAAGGTGCCTCAATGAACGAGGTTTGAAGTACTTACAGGCCCACTACATGGGAATTTATCATACACAGAGGCCCACTATGTGACTGCATTCCGAAATACTGTATTCAATGCAGTTAACACAAGCCATGAATTTTAATTTTTGAGTGCTGGCGTGGAGAACACGAGACATCTGGCAAGCCATACTTCTGTACCAGGCAGGAGCTTCGGAATTCACTTTCAATATCAGCTACTGTGTAGCTATCTTCAGTGGAATTACTTCAGAAAGATTATATTCAAGTCATGATGACTCATCATAAATAAAATCACTCATGGTACTACATTCCCATTTGAAGTAACAAACAGGTATACTGTTTGTTATTGTGGTACTAGGTGCAATTTTATTTATGGTGAGTCATCATGACTTGAATATAACTGGACTGAAGATAGCTCACACTAGCTGAAATCAATTTGCAATAAAGAGATTAAAAATTTATGACCGATGATCCCCTTCATCCTTCGACATACTAAATTCACGTCTTGTAGAATAGTAATGTTTCATTACATTACTATTTTTTTACAAAATGAGTGAGAGATTTTCCAGCAAGTCACTCAGTTCCTAAATTTGCTGATTGAATGGTCAGGGACAGAAAACATGTAATCGCCTGAGTTAAATGATAACTGTCCGCTAATGCCAACAGGATAGACCACAAGAGATTTTTGTTTTTGCCGTTATAAAGGTTGATTTGATGCTACTGGAGTCAAGAGAGCATGAGATGTTTTCAGTTATAGGTTTGTGGCATTAGTATTCCTAAACACAACACACAGAAGAAGAAATGACCGAAGTATTGCTTGAACAATATGTGTATAGTTTCATGCGGTCCACGAGAACATGATAAACTACTTCAGCTGCACGTAGGTCAAAAGAATGTTTTTTAAAAGGTTATTTTCAACTTGAAGTGGTTAGAGTACATAGTCAGTAGCGACTACAGCCCAACGTTAATGCATTATCAGAATTCGCTTCCTGTTTGTACAGCAGGGCCACTGAGAATAACTTTGATCAGTTACATTTTGAAATGTCGAAATGTGTAGTTAACATATAGCTTTGGTTTCCATCAAGTTAATTCAACAGACTTATGAGCCCCACAATTCAGCAGATGTTTTATAAAGGAACAGCCAAACTCAGTCACTGGTGAAACATGTCACATATTTGCATACAAGAAAGATGGGGGGAAGAAATGTACAGAAGAAATGTTGTGTATATTATCAAAATGTTTTTGCATCACAGGAACATAGCTACAGTTCACTGACCATAATCCTGCATTTTCTACATTGTTCATCATTTTCATGGATGAAATATGAACAAAGGTACTGCATTCATACAGTAATTACAGAAATATCATCACTTAATTATTCTCTTCATTTACCTTCTGTATTTTGTAATGATCACTATACTTGGAGAAAGCCAAATCCATCAAAATTTTATGCAGCCAGTTTATTACCAACTGTATTTTTCCAGGGTTCATTATGTTAGTGCTCAGTTATATAGGGAGATAAACTGTAAAATGTATTGTGAGGTTATCTTTTAGAAGGGTTTTTATGTTGAAGTAAAATAAAATTAAAGGGATAACAGATAATTTAGTTTTATATATTTCGCCTGTGTGTTGCTACTTTCTTGTAGATTTAAAATGCAGCTTGTCACTATCTTCTCTCCTTCCTTTCCAGTCATACTCTCTTTACATGTTTCAGTTCCTAGGGTGAAATCCAGGCCTGTACAATTTAATTTTATAAGCTCTTGATAATCCAGCATTAAAAAGGAATGGAAAACCATGAAAGAGCTATTTCTATAAGAATTATATTACCCAATTATCGTAAAATGTTTGAAAAAGTATATATTCTGTGGTTCTTTGAGGGAAAGAGATTTTCTGGAATGAAGGGGGATTCTGATTTCCTTGGTTTCATCTAGCCAAACTATTAATAAGGGATTTACTACTTTCGATGAATATAAACTGCTGACAGATATATTGAGTAGTGCAGAAGAGCTACATTATGACTGTCAACAAATCCCTGAAACAGAAAGCTACAGAATGAGGTCTATATGGTCGAAGCAATAAATAGTTAAGAAAACAGTAAAAGGTACCCACTATAAGTATTTAGTTTTAGTGCAAAGAGAGTCACAACATGAAAAAAAATTCATGTTCCAACAACACTCTGCATAATATTTCCCTTTAGACAATTCCATACTATTCAACAACCTTTGCCCACCCTATGAGCTATACTGCAATGTCTGTGTTTCAGAGATCCAAAAGAAACAGTTGAGTTTTACTTGCCATAGCAGAAATATGAAGCTTTCCTTTCGATATATTTTGGGTATCATAAGTTTTTCAGAGATCCTATTTTCTTACACATTTACAATGCAAAAGTACATACCATTACTCAGAAGAAATAAATTTATTTGATATGAAATGTATTACTCTTCTTAGCCTTGTAAAAATGAAACAGTGAAATGGTAAGTATAATCCTCAAGGTAAATAGTGATTTCAGTCAAGGATCCTAAAGTGTTCCATTTATGGCACTTACAGAAAGGTGACTGTTACTGAAACAAAGTTTCAGATATGGAGACATTTCTCACATGGTAACAGTTTCAGAAATGATTTGTTACGAGCAATTAAAGTTCAGATAATAACTCTTGGCATCTTACATGTAACAGCTTTTGCATCCACACACGTTTAAATATTTCTTCAGTGAATAAAAATTAAAATAATTTAACCAGTGTAGTTTTAGATGGTATTTCAGAACTCAGCAACAATCTGACAAATCCAGGGAATCTAACTGGAAAATTTAATGTTATAACTGTTCTTAGACTGTGTGGACCTGTTGCAGCTAATATTATCATTGTTGTCACACTCATTGTTGTGTTTTATTTTTGGCCATTTTAGTTTGGTTTGTGGAGTTTATAAAGTTTGTGAAGCATTGTGTTGTGTCAAAGTAATATGAATGAAGAAGATAAGAATTCATATATTCATGAAGAAATATATACTATGCCTTTGAAGAAACTAACTAAAACAACAAAGAACTTGCATTAGTGATGCTTCAGAACATTTAAGACTGCAATCAGGTGAAACAGGAGAACCTTGTAAAAAAAAAAAAAAAGTTTCTGATTTTGTTAGCAATCAAAATAAAAGTAATCTTATTAATGAAATGAACCAATATCATCTTGAAATAAACTTCTGTTTAAGCAGTGTAATTCCATTAATCCCTGTACAGCGCAGGTGTCCCACAAGAGAAGAGCAGGAGGCCCAGTTTTGAGATTCATTTTATAAATTCAGTGTTTATATTACCCTTCATGGAACTGTCTAACAAATACATGTGTGCAAGCATGCATTTATGTCATTACATGGCTTAAGGAAGGGCAAGGTAAATCATTTACTCAAGAGACTTAAATGTGGAGACCAATCTCTGTGAGACAACTGAGGAAAACACAGAACTTAAGCACAGGCCTTAACAGATGGAATTTGTGTAGCAGTAGGAGGACACATTAGTTGACTTAAAGGTCACAACAACCACTATAATTTGACAAAGTCAGAAAAAAATCTACCCACCTGAGACCTTGAATATAAAAGAAAGTCCAGTATATTCAAAGAGTAGTTTAAAGATAAGAATGTACGTTGAGAAACATTCGTATAAGTTATGGATGTCTGCAGTCTGATACTTGTGGTTCCTGTGATGAGTATGCAGCCAAGAAAAAAATTTGGAGAAGAAACTTGACTTCAACATCATCCACTGAAAAGAACATATGGCTTCATCCTGAACTTCGATCAAATGAAAGAGCACATGAACTGCATCTTAGCTAAAAATTGTTCTATGACAGGAAGAAAAAAGCAGAGAATGAATGTCATAAGAATCCGTTGAAACTACTGACTACACTAAAAATTTCCTTTGCCAAAATATAAAGACAAATGAAGTTTATTATAAACAACATTTGTCTGTATTTAGTCTCAATGTTCATGTTTTGGTAATAGGGAATAGTTATTTTTATATGCATCCAAAGAGCACAGGCTGGAAAGGAATAAAGGAAGTTTCACTGCTCGTCCCTGTTTTGTACCATGTTCTTAATTTAGAAGTCAGACATCTGGAGATCTTTTGTCACACCTGCAGAGGGAAAAATGAGAATGCCATTATATTCAGATTCCTTCACCAACTAGTCCACACAGAAGATGACTGGGTGACTTCACTATTTGTAGTCACTGATGTTGAGGACCAGCCTGAAATATTCAAAGGGTGGATAGTGAAGCTGTATAATACAACAAACAAGAAGAAACTCCATTTCCAGTATAGGCCAATAAGAGAACTAGACGTATCACGATATACACTGAGGTGACAAAAGTCATGGGATACCTCCTATATAGTGTCAGACCTCCTTCTGGTTGGGAGAGTGCAGCAACTCAACAAGTCAATGCATTCTCGTGGATGCTTTGTACCCCAGATTCGACAATTATGCCTGTTCACTTTCCCATTAGTGTGAAAACTGGCTTTGTCGCTAAAAATTAAGCGATCAACAATGCCATCCCCATCCTCATTCAGCTGTTAACAAAACTCAAAATGCAGCAACTCAACAAGTCATTGGAAGTCTGCTGCAGAAATATAGACACATGTTGCCTCTGTAGCAGGCCATAATTTCGAAAGTGTTGATGGTGCAGGATGTTGTGCACAATCTCACCTCTCGATTATGTCTCATAAATGTTTGATGGGATTCATGTCAGGCAATCTGGGTAGCCAAAACATTCATTCAAATTGTCCAGAATGTTCAAACGTCATGAACACTTGTGACCCAGTGACATAACATTTTTGTTTGGGAACATGATGTCCATGAATGCCTGCAGATGGTCTCCAAGTAGCTAAACATTACTATTTACAGTCAATGATCGGTTCAGTTGGACCAGAGGAGCCAGTACATTCCATGTAAAGAGAGCCCATACCATTATGGAGCTACCACCAGCTTGCATGGTGCTTGTTGACAAGTTGGGTCCATGACTTCATGGAGTCTGCACCACACTCAATCCCTGCCATCAGAACTTACCAACTGAAATCAGGGCTCATCTGATGAGGCCATAATTGTCCACTTTTCCAGGGTCCAATCTGTAAGTTTACGAGCCCCGGAGAGGCACTGCAGGCTATGTCATGCTGTTAGCAAAGGCAATCGCAGCTGTCGTCTGCTACCATAGCCCATTAACGCCACATTTCGCCACTCTGTCCTAATGAATACTTTCATCATACATCCCATATTGGTTTCTGCTGTTGTCATGCAGTACTGCTTGTCTGTTGGCACTGAGATCTCTACACAAAGGCCACTGCTCTCAGTCTTTAAACGAAGGCAGTCGGCCACTGTGTTGTCCATGGTGAGAGGTAATACCCGAAATTTGGTAATGTCAGCACACTCTTGAAATTGTGGATTTCAGAATATTGAATTCCCTAATGATAGTGAAATAGAATGTTCCTTGCATCTAGCTCCAACTACAACTTCACGTTTGAAGTCTGTTAATTTCCGTTGTGTGGCCACAATCATGTTGGAAACCATTTCACATGAATCATCTGAGTACAATTGACAGCTCTGCCTATGCACTGCTCTTTTGTAGCGTGTGCACATGATACTACTGCCAATTGTTTACATGCATATCACTATCCCATGACTTTTGTCACATCACTGTAATGCAGCACAGATTTAGTTCACAAGCAGCTGCAACGGAGCCTATGAAAATGCTTCTTTACTACTTCCTGGAAAGAAAAGGTGAGTTACAAACTTGAGAGAGGGCAGCTTAAGCCACCCCAGTTGCTTTATAAGATGGTAGAGTAGTTCCAATACAACTACATGCATTGACTCTATTTTCATTTCACAATGTCACATTTTTAAGTATTATAATTATTTTAATTATGCTATTCTGATTATTTTACAGATGATCTTAAAGTATCTACTGAAAAACACAGAGATTTACAGAGCCTGAAAAGAATTTGCTGTAGTGAACTGCAAGTATATGTCACATGAGTCCCACCCATTAAAAAGGACAAAATAATATTCATAATGCATTGTTATAAGATTACATCAGATAATTCACTGTAATGAGAGTTCACTTTAGTGGTAAATGCTTGAAATCTAGAGGCTACTTGCAATATCTTACAATTTCTCATATTGTTACCTGTGTGCAATCTGTATTCATGATAAAAATGCATCATGTTGTTGTACATATTAATCAGATGTACAGGCTGTACATAAAGTCTGAGAACACATTCAATTATTTATTCAACAAGAACTAGACATTGAACCATGAGTGATCCCGTAGACACCAATACGGTAATCAAATTCTTGCCATACGCGTCCCAGCATGGCATCGTCGACTGTGGCAGACACTTCCCATATTCTCTCCTGGAGCTGTGCTACATCACATGGTAGAGGCGGTACATACACCAGATCTTTAATGTGTCCCCACAGAAAAAAGTCACACAGAGTGGTATCTGGTGATCGGAGAGGCCATTTCATGAATCAGCTTTCCCCTTCTGTAGCACAGCCGATCCATTGATGCGGCAGCTCCATGTTCAGCTACCCAAGAACTTCACGATGAAAATGGGGTGGAGCCCCATCCTGCTGAAAAATGAACGGAGAGTCTGATTGCATTTGAGGCATCAGCCATTGCTGCAACATGTCCAAAGTATGAATATCCAGTGACAGTACTCTCGGTGAAGAAGAATGGCCTGTACAGTTTTTGAGGTGACTAGGCACAAAAAAATTTGCCTTTGGGGAATCACACTCAAATTCAATGCATTCTTGTGGATGCTTTGTACCCCAGATTCGACAATTATGCCTGTTCACTTTCCCATTAGTGTGAAAACTGGCTTTGTCGCTAAAAATTAAGCGATCAACAATGCCATCCCCATCCTCATTCAGCTGTTAACAAAACTCAAAATGCTTGTCTTTGTCATCGTCATTGAGCTTCTGCACTAGCTCCTGTTTGAATGGTTTCATAGACAGCTTCTGTCGCAGGACTTTCCACACTGTCATTGGAGCCATTTTGAGTTCACAGGATGTACAATGCACTGATTTCTTTGGACTCCTTATGAATGTCTCTCGTATGCACTCCACATTCACTTCACTCACATTGGGACATCCTCTTCTCTTTGCTGGGCACAAGCAACCCATCATAACGAATTTGTTGTGCCAATGGTAAATGGCCTTCCTTGTTGGTGGCTTCTTACTGTACTTGGTTCTAAACATCCATTGAAAAGCTGTAGCACATTTGTTTTTGTCGGACTCCAACACACAGAAGGCTTGCTTCAGACGTGAACTCACCTTGTTTGCGATTAGCGCTGACTATCAGCAGATTACCAAACTACACTGTGGCAGTATACATGAAAAAAAAACTTTCAGGGTTTCTCTTCAAAATGACTTATGTATGATATCTGTACAATGTTTGGTTCTTGTCCAATAAATAATTGAAAGTGTTCCCCGATTTTATGTATACCCTGTATATAATTTCATCAGTAAAGTTTCTCTTGAATATGTATTATCACTGTAAACAAAAATAAAGAAAAAAATGAGAAACTGAAATATTATGAGTCCTGAAACTTTAAATTCTGTCCCCTGAAAAAAAGTAAGACTTGTGGCTTGTCAGGTTTTGTCTTATATCTGTAACATATCATGTACATTCGGGATACAAATGCATTTAACAATATGTACAAGTGCACAAGTGGCATGGCAGTGACACCTTTTTGTGAGCGGCTGCCATCCAAAGAAGCCAAGGCAACTGTCAATGAAAAATTCCATGCTGCTAATGGTATGCACTTGCTGGTTCTTTATGTGCAATATAATACAATGTAAAATGACTTAAGAGACAAATTCTTCATACTTCTAGCTCTCTTCTTCTCAAAACTATTTATTCTTGACTGACATGATTGTGATTGTACAGGTGTGATATTTTGAAGACATAACCTTTAGTTTAGTGCTGATTATGCGGTAAATAGTTGTATTAGTGTGCTTTTTAAGCGGACCATTAAAGGCTTCATTTTTCTTTATGTAATATAGCAGAAAACGAGAAAAGATTGTACAGTTGGGTTACAGTGGTATTTTCTGTTTAGTTTTGCCACAGCAAATCTATAGAATTTCTTTTAATTGTTCTTTGCTCTCTCCAGCAATTTAACTGTAGCATACCTCTTCATTATTTAACTCACATTTCCGGAAAGTAGCATAAAGTTTAAGTCGCTGTTTCAGAAACTTTGCACTGTTGTTTTTGTTTACATACATTGCATATAGGCTACATTTGTGGATCATATTTTCGTGTTCATCTGTAATTTAACTAACTTATTCTTAATAAACTATTACATTTATCATGAGTGAAAAGTGCTTGACTTGCCATAGAAATGTTAGGTCAGGGCTTTGATGTGATGGGCGCTGTAGTTTTTTCCATGTGGGTAACTGTAGTAGTGTGGCAATAGGGGAAGTAAATGAGACTCATCAGTGGTTTTGTAGGATATGTAGAGATAGGAAGATACTATAACAAGAGGGAAAATGCTGCCCTTAAGGCTGAGTTAGACAAGGCCAGGGGAGGTCTTAAGGAGGGAGAAGGGTAAAGAGAGGTGGGAAGGGCAACAGGCAACAGGAGGAACAGGCCTAGAACTTCGTCTGACAGCTTCGTGGAAATGTGGAAAATAGATTTGACCTGTTGCTTCAGTTAGAAGCTGGTGAGCCTCAGGCACTTGCAGGTATAGACAGGGCACAACAAACTTTCAGCAGCAAATTGAAAAGTAAGAATGTAGGGATATAAGTAAAGAGAAAGAAAGCATTGTTAGGTAGTTCCCATGGAAGAGGAGTTGGCCAACTTTTGCAGAATGAACTAGGATCAGAATACCAGGTCACCAATTTTTGTAGAGCCAGTGCTGGTCTGGA
Source organism: Schistocerca nitens (assembly GCF_023898315.1). Lineage (NCBI taxonomy): Eukaryota > Metazoa > Arthropoda > Insecta > Orthoptera > Acrididae > Schistocerca > Schistocerca nitens. The sequence goes on along the minus strand of NC_064615.1, from coordinate 366,270,023 downwards.
GCAGGTGACAGAGGATTTAGGATCACTTTGCAAAGATTTCACTAAGGACACCATGACTGACCCCATTTGGTGTGGTTCCTGTCGATTCTCTCAATAGGTGGGATTATACTAGGCATGGCCTTCACCTCAACAGGAAAGGGAAGGGTAAAGTGGCTGTGAAAATAGCAGGAAAGTTAAAGGGGAAAGACGCTGTCATGAATGATAAAATACCAGAGGTTATAGGGTTCAGAAAAGAGCCTTTTTTAGGGTAGGGAGGACAGAAAGAAACCAAGTTTTAAGAGAGGTTAGGATTGAGACAAACCTTCAGTTTGAGAAAGAAACCAAAAAAAACATAATTTTAGCTTATTACATCAGCATAAACAGCTGTTAGTTAAGAATTTTCAACAGTCAGCAGAAATTTCAACTCTACACAATTTTAACCCAGTCAATGTGAAATGTCAGCTATCTTTATTCCATCAAAATATACGAGGACTGAGAAACAAAATTAATGAATTAATTATCTGCATAGATGAATTAGAGTCCTCAAACCCAGCTGACATAATCTGCCTGCCTGCAGAAATGCAGAAAGGAGAAGTTGCCACATTCATCAGGAACTGTCATAAATTTAAGAACAAAGGCATTCATAAATTTTGCCTGGAACAGCATATGGAAGTATGTGCAACAGAAGTAGAATTTCACAAAAAATCCTTCCTAATATTAAGTGTATATCGAGCACCTGCAGGTAACTTTTATCTGTTCATAAACCACCTTGAAGCTGTACTGGCCCATTTAACAACCAAAAACAAAGAAACATTGGTTTATGGTGACTTCAAAGTAGATTTCCTTAGGACTCTCCCAATAAGAACTTACTTGATTTAGTAACTCTATCATTCAATTCCCACTGTAAATTTCCCAATCACGGTAACCAATTGCTTACAAACAGTCACTGATAATACCTTTATAGAAAAGTCCAATGAACAAAATTATATTACAAAACCAATAGCCAATGGCCTCTCAGACCATGACATGCAGTTCCCTCTGTTAAATGTTAATACTGAACAGGATATAAAATCTGTTGAATCTGAATTCAAGGGGGTAATCAAAAAGTCAAAAATTGATTATTTTAGGCCACTCCTGAGACGTTCACTGGAGTGATGATCATAGTGCTCATGGCATGAATGAAAAATATAACACTTTTGCTAATAAAGTGCTTACCTTATTTGAACACTGTTTTCCCCCAAAACTAACCAAGGTTAGAGCAAAGTCTACAAAGAAGCCATAGATTATTCAAGAGAATAGAGGTAACTTTTAAAACAAAAAGAAAACTGTATCTGTCAATCTGAAACAGTTCTGATGTTGATGTTATAGCAAAGTACGAGAAATACTGCAAAATATTCAAGACTGTAACACAGAAATCAAAACAAATATATTACAAGGAAAAGATAGTCATATTAGATAACAAAATAAAGACAATATGGGATATAGTGGAGGAGGAGACAGGTAGAACAAGACACGAAGAGGGGCAAATAGCATTAAGAGTAAATGATACATTGGTGACAGATGTGTATAGTGTTTCAGAACTTTTTAACAAACATTTTATAACTGTTATTGAAAAGATGGGGTTGTCAGGTTCTATAGATGCTGCCATGGGATACCTCAGCCCTGACATTTCAAGTAACTTCCATAATATGAATTTGACCCTGACTACCCCAGAAGAAGTAATGTCCATTATAGAAACTTTAAAATCAAAAACATCTAGTGGGTATGATGAAATATTAACAAAGTTAATTAAAGAATGTGATTCTGAGTTAAGTAACATACACTCCTGGAAATGGAAAAAAGAACACATTGACACCGGTGTGTCAGACCCACCATACTTGCTCCGGACACTGCGAGAGGGCTGTACAAGCAATGATCACACGCACGGCACAGCGGACACACCAGGAACCGCGGTGTTGGCCGTCGAATGGCGCTAGCTGCGCAGCATTTGTGCACCGCCGCCGTCAGTGTCAGCCAGTTTGCCGTGGCATACGGAGCTCCATCGCAGTCTTTAACACTGGTAGCATGCCGCGACAGCGTGGACGTGAACCGTATGTGCAGTTGACGGACTTTGAGCGAGGGCGTATAGTGGGCATGCGGGAGGCCGGGCGGACGTACCGCCGAATTGCTCAACACGTGGGCGTGAGGTCTCCACAGTACATCGATGTTGTCGCCAGTGGTCGGCGGAAGGTGCACGTGCCCATCGACCTGGGACCGGACCGCAGCGACGCACGGATGCACGCCAAGACCGTAGGATCCTACGCAGTGCCGTAGGGGACCGCACCGCCACTTCCCAGCAAATTATTGACACTGTTGCTCCTGGGGTATCGGCGAGGACCATTCGCAACCATCTCCATGAAGCTGGGCTACGGTCCCGCACACCGTTAGGCCATCTTCCGCTCACGCCCCAACATCGTGCAGCCCGCCTCCAGTGGTGTCGCGACAGGCGTGAATGGAGGTACGAATGGAGACGTGTCGTCTTCAGCGATGAGAGTCGCTTCTGCCTTGGTGCCAATGATGGTCGTATGCGTGTTTGGCGCCGTGCAGGTGAGCGCCACAATCAGGACTGCATACGACTGAGGCACACAGGGCCAACACCTGGCATCATGGTGTGGGGAGCGATCTCCTACACTGGCCGTACACCACTGGTGATCGTCGAGGGGACACTGAATAGTGCACGGTACATCCAAACCGTCATCGAACCCATCGTTCTACCATTCCTAGACCGGCAAGGGAACTTGCTGTTCCAACAGGACAATGCACGTCCGCATGTATCCCGTGCCACCCAACGTGCTCTAGAAGGTGTAAGTCAACTACCCTGGCCAGCAAGATCTCCGGATCTGTCCCCCATTGAGCATGTTTGGGACTGGATGAAGCGTCGTCTCAAGCGATCTGCACGTCCAGCACGAACGCTGGTCCAACTGAGGTGCCAGGTGGAAATGGCATGGAAAGCCGTTCCACAGGACTACATCCAGCATCTCTACGATCGTCTCCATGGGAGAATAGCAGCCTGCATTGCTGCGAAAGGTGGATATACACTGTACTAGTGCCGACATTGTGCATGCTCTGTTGCCTGTGTCTATGTGCCTGTGGTTCTGTCAGTGTGACCATGTGATGTATCTGACCCCAGAAAAGTGTCAATAAAGTTTCCCCTTCCTGGGACAATGAATTCACGGTGTTCTTATTTCAATTTCCAGGAGTGTATTAAGCTATCAGTGTAACCAGTTGTTTATCAGTGGAATATTTCCTGAATGGTTGAAACATGCTGAAGTTAAGCCACTATTCAAGAAGGGAAATAAAGAAATAGTGTCAAATTTCCGTCCAACTTCACTTCTGCCAGCATTCTGAAAAATTTTAGAAAAGGTAACGTACTCAGCTATATAACCATCTTACCACAGCAACATACTGTCAAAGTCGCAGTTTGGATTTCCAAAGGGTTCTGATATTGAGAAGGCTATGTACAATTACACTGAAAATGTACTTAATTCATTAGACAAAAAATTGCAGGCAATTGGTATATTTTGTGATGTGTTAGAGGCATTTTACTGTGTAAATCACAATATCCTTTTAAGTAAATTAGAATATTATGGTGTAACAGGAAATGCTGCAAAATGGTTCAAATGTTACATCTCTGGCAGGAAACAAAGGGTGTTATTCGGGAAGGCACATGTATTAAGCTATCAGGCATCATCCAACTGGGATCTAATTACATGTGGGGTCCCACAAGGTTCCATCTTACAGCCCTTACCTTTTCTTGTGTACATCGATTACCTTTCATCAGTAACATTACCAGATGCCAAGTTTGTTTTGTTTTCCAATGAAACAAACATTGCAATAAATAGCAAATCAAATGCAGTCTTAGAAAGATCAGCTAATAAAATACTTGTAGACATTAATCACTGGTTCCTAGCCAATTCTTTGTCACCAAACTTTGAAAAAACACGCTGCATGCAGTTCAGAACTCGTAAGGGGTGTCCCACGAGTATATGCCTAACATATGACAAGCAGATAGAAGAAGTGGACAGCGTTAAATTCATGGGATTACAGATTGATAATAAATTCAACTGGGAGGGGCACGCCACAGAACTGCTGAAGTGTCTAAACAAATCTCTACTTGCAATGCGAATTCTGTTAGACATGAAAAAGCTGGCATACTATGCTTACTTTCATTCCATAATGTCATATGGGATTATTTTTTGGGGTAATTCATCAAGCCAAGCTAAAGTTGTCCAGGCACAAAAACATGCAAGAAGAGTTATATGTGGTGTGAACTCAAGAACATCCTGCAGAGGCCTGTTTATGGAACTAGGGATACTAACTACTGCTTCCCAATATATTTATTCCTTAATGAAATTTGTCATTAAAAATATATCAACTTTTCAAACCAACAGCTCAGTTCATGGAATCAATACTAGAAATAAGAATAATCTTCAGAAGGATTTAAAGTCACTTACTCTTGTACAAAAAGGTGTGCATTATTCAGGAACACACGTTTTCAATAACTTGCCAGCAGCCATAAAAAGCTTAACAACCACCGAAATTCAGTTTAAGAGAAGCCTAAAGGATTTATTGGTGGCCAACTCCTTCTACTTCATTGATGAATTTCTCAGTGGAACCAACTGACTTCGTGTGTGTGTGTGTGTGTGTGTGTGTGTGTGTGTGTGTGTGTAAAAAGTACAATGAAACTTCTGCACCATTTCAGTGCAGTAATGTGTTCATTGCAATTAAGTATTGTAGTTGTTCTATTATACATTTATTAACTTACAAATAAAATAAACATTTTTTTTTAAATTCTAAATTCAGTGCATTAATGTGATCTTAGTAAATGAGTGTTGTCAAATGATTCTTTCATATAGTGTTTATTTAAAAGAAAGACTATCATTCCACTTGGGACCTGTGGAAGGTAGATTAGCTTATTTGTTTTAGTTGTAAATACTTGTCATGTATTATTGTTTTTCTGACATGCTCCAGATCCTGGAGGACCTCCTCAATACTGATCAATTGAAATGAAAGTAAATCTAATCTAATCTAATAAAAAGTGATGTCTTACACTCGTGTTCTTATTGAGTAATATAAAGTGAACCACAGTCGTTATTCTAAAGGCTATTCTAAAGACATTATGTGACACATGGATTTAAGCATATAGCCTTCAGATATTCATATAAAATCCAATTAATGAACCTTGAGCCTTATTTTCATTTTTCTTTATGGTGTGCTCTAGCTCATACATTAATCTGGTGAATGTGATTGATAACAAACTATAATTATCTGATTATTCTTTTATGAAGCCTGATGGCCAAAGTGATTTAACATTACTGGTAACAGATTTGACAGGCGAAGAAGAGCAAGACTATACCTCTTCAAGTACATCCCAGAGTTTTGCGTCATCAAACTCTGAAAACGGGTCCAGGTTGAAGCGGAGAGTCTCTGAGAAGAGCACAGGTTCCTGTGGGATAATGGAAATGTGTTTCCGCAAGTCATGGAGTCCCAGGGTGCTGGTGTCCACATCATCAATCAGAATGGCTCCCTCTATAGGTGCCAGCCGGAAGAGAGCGGAAATAAGTGACGACTTCCCTGCGCCTGTGCGACCGACTATGCCAACCTAGATATAGTTAAGGGATTTTGAAATTAGAAAGATTGTGAAAACATGAACACAATTCTTCCAGAGATAATTCAGAATGTAGAGTAGAGCACAACCTTGTGTGTGGCTTGTACAGTAAAATTAAGGTTGTTGAGGACTGGAGGATCTTCAGGGCTGTATTTGAGATACATCTTATGGAAGGTAACCTGTCCTCGCTGTGGCCATGATGCTGGTGGCTTCTTATCTGAAAGAAAAAGTGTACGTATACAGTCATGAAGTCTCTCATTCATAGGACATGGCCTTGAAAGCACTCCTGTTGAAGCAAAATCAGTCACCCATGTCATCAACCTATAAATTTCTGTGAACGGTATTCCATATTCCAAGAGGCAGACTTTTCACATTAGGAACTGATTTATATTTATTTTGTTCTTCATAACTTATATTATAGTATCCCAGAGTGATAGAATACAGCAGAAAAAGAACATCACGGATATTCACTAATATTGTGGGTCCGGTTGGTTTCTATTTCCACAGAGGTCATTAACTTACTTTCTACTGTGACAATAGACATAATGAAGTAATACATAACTATACACATGGTATCATAAGAAACATCGCATTCGGGAGAACGATGCTTCAAACCTGCTTCCAGCTATACAGATTTAGGTTTTGCGTGGTCCCCCTAAATCACTCCAGGCAAATGCCAGAATGGTTCCTTTGAAAGGGCATGGACAATTTCCTTCCCCACCCTTGACACATTCAGAGTTCGCACTCCATCTCTAATGATGTCGATGTCGATGTGATGTTAAACCCAGTCTTACTTCCTTCCTTTATCATAAAAAAACGGATTTGTCCATCTCCTTTTAATTCGTTTTAATGTTTGATACTTTTTGGTTTTAATGGCACATAGATTTGCTTGCTTTTCCTTTACATATATGTACTCTGTGTTGTGCTGCCATCGATATATTATGAATTAGATTTGCGAGCTACAAAAAACATCTGATGTGAGACAGAATATATTGCCAAGCATTACTAAACAAGCAATGAGAGAATATTGTGAATTGCTCAGACCGCTGAGACCAAGGGAACTAAGTTACTTTTTCTGTCTTTCTTTCCTTTTTATAGTTGAAGTTCTACAGAGTCGTCTACCTGTAGGCTTCAATAGGAATTAGTTTTATCCTACTGTCATGGCATTCAAGTCTGGGAAGCACCAGGTAAAGCTGTTTCTCATCTGTTGAGACCCGTACAGCACTGTTCTAAGTATTCAGAGAAACTACAAAGTTCAGATTGTTTTCCAGACATCCAAGACACCCTCTTCACACTGTGAGGGAAGTGTAGCAAGGTGTCTGTGTGCTGCGTGCCACTGTATGTCAAGCTTGATGGCAGTACCAGAGGGTTGTGAGAGAAATGCGTTAACATTAATTGACATGACTTTGCCCTTAGTGTTCCAACAAATAAAGAGGCTAATTGAAGGTACAGGTAGAAGTATGTTGCTGGATGAGAGAGTGAGTAAACTGGGAATACATGAAATGTATTCGCAGTTGCGAATATGGATAACCACCAGCTGCATAATGGAATGACGACAATGAAAATTTGTGCTGGACCGGGAGTTGAACCCAGATTTCCTGCTTATCGCAAGCAGTACTTTAACATTAAGCTATCCCAGCAAGACTCATACCCAGGCCCAAACACAATGCGGGTTGAGTCCTGGTCTGGCACAAATTTTCATTGTCGTCATTCCGTCATATATCTGATGGTCGTTCACATTCACAGCTGTGAATGCATTTAATGTATTTTGTAATGGCTGTAGTTGTCACATTGACTGATCCTTTGTATATGCGTGATATACGAAGGATCATTCCCTAGTATTTCGGAACAACACAGGCACTGCAATATTGTTATCTAGGGATGGTTACTGCACCATTCAACCTTGGAAAACTATCCATTTATCTGCAAGGGGAACGCTTCATAGGTTATTCTGTAACCTCGCAGGGTGGCCAAAGTGTGAAAATAGAGTGACCCTATTTTGGCTGAGGTGTTGACGTTCAATAATTATTAAGAAAATGATGCTCAGCATCTTGACACAACTTCATCAGTTCGCTAGGACAGCGTAAAACCAACAGTCGACAGTACAATAGCTAAGAGCAGAGTTTAACAACAAAAACAATGATTGACGTAATACATTAACTGGATAGATAAAAAACTACTCATAAAACAGCGGCAGAACACACTCATAAAAGAAAGTTATAACTGGGCAAGTTTTCTGAGCCAGTGGCTCCTTGTTCAGGAATAAGGGTTAAAGGGGAAGGAAGAAGGGTGAAAAAAAAAAAGGACTGGAGAGGTCTGAAAAAGGGGTAGATTTCGGGAAAATCACCTAGAACTGTGTGTCAGGGGAGACTTACTGCTTAGGATGAAAGGGAAAGACTTATTGTTGGGGACTGCATCAAATGAGACTTGAAAACCTGAGAGCTTAAAGGTGGAAGACACAGTAATATGCAGACAGAGGTTACTGTTTAAACATCACACATGAGTTAATAAGAGTGAAAAGCTAAGTGCATTGTATGTAACAGAGGTGGAAAGTAGGCAGTGAAAAATAGATGGGTAAGACAATGAAAGATGTAGAACACTAAAATGGAGGGAAGCAAAGAGTAGTTACTGTGAAGAAATGCTGCGACGGAAGAAATTAACGGGTGGTGAGAACCGTGGACATGTTGTAGTACTAGTTCCCACCTGTGGAGTTCTGAGACACTGATGTCTGGAAAAAGAATCTAGATGGCACATGTGATGAAACAGGTGCCGAGGTCACATTGTCATTTTGTAGAGCGTGCTCAGCAATGGGATATTTTGAGTTGCCAGTATACTCCCTCTGCCTATGCCCATTCATCCTAATGGATAACTTAGTGGTAGTCATGCCAATGTAGAAGGCCGAACAGTGTTTACATAGCAGCTGGTATATGACGTGTGTCGTTTCACAGGTGGCTCTCCATTTGATAATACATGTTTTGCCAGTTAGAGGGCTGCTATAGATGGTCGTAGGAGGGTGTATGGGGCAAGTCTTGCAGTGGGGACAGTCGTAGGGGTAGGAGTCATAGGGTAGGGAGATGGGTGCAGAAGGAGTATAGGGTCTGACAAGACTATTGTGGAGATTGCGAGGGCGATGGAAAACTGTTCTAAGTGTGGTGGGCAAAATTTCAGACAGAATGGATCTCATTTCAGGGTATGATTCAAGGAAGTCATGGCCGTGTTGAAGTAGCTGATTAACACATTCCACTCCAGGATAATACTGAGTCACCAGTGGTGTGCTCCGAAGTTGTGTTTTGGAGGGATCAGCTGTACCAGGATTGGATGTGACGGCCAGGGAAATCTGCTTTTGAACTAGGCTGCTAGCGTAATTACATGTAGTGAAGCCTGAGGTGAGAATGGTGGTGTATTGCTGTTAGGAATTTGCATCCAAACAAATATGTTTGCCTCAGATGCCAAGGCTGTGTGGGTAGGAATGTTTGACATGGAAAGGATGGCAACTGTCAAAATGTAAGTACTGTTGTTTGCAGGGAGGTTTAATGTGGGCAGAAGTGTGCAGCTGTTGTTTGGTGAGGACAAAATCAACACCAAGTAAAGTGGCACAGGATTTGGAATAGGCCCATGTGAAATTTGATTGCCAGAAGGTATTCAGAGATTCCATTAATTTTAGCAGGTCAGCCTCACCATAAGTCCATATTGTAAAGATGTCATCAATGTATCTAAAGCAAACCAGGGGCTAAAGACTCCAGAAAAGGACACTCCAAGTGACATGTGAAAAGGTTGGCATAGGAAGGAGCCATCTTGGTCCCCATGGCCATAACCCTGATGTGTTTGTATGTCTGCCCCTCAAAGCTGTAGTAGTTGTCGGTAAGAATAAAGTTGATTTAGGTGAGTAAGAATGATGTCATAGGTTTGGAATCAGGTGGGAACTGACTAAGGAAATGTTCAGCAGCAGACAAATCATGTATGTGTGAAATGTCGGTATAGAGGGATGTGGCATCAACATTGGCAAGAAAGATGTGTGGTGGGAGTGGGACAGGCAGGGATTGCAGATGATCTAGGAAATGGTTGGTATCTCTGATGGAGAAAGGGGGGGGGGTCTTTGTACTATAGGTTGCAGGTGTTGATCAACTAAGGCAGATATTAGCTTGGCAGGTGCTTTGAATCCAGCAACTATGCGACAGCCAGGATGATTGGATTTGTGGATCTTAGGAAGAAGGTAAAAGGTGGGGTGCGTGGTTTGGGTGGGGTGAGAAGTTCTATGGCTTGAGGTGTTAATCCTTGTGAGGGGCCTGAGATTTTAAGGAGGGACTGCATATCAGTTCAAATCACAGGGATGGGATGTTGATGGCAGATGCTGTATGTAGTGGTGTCAGACAGCTGGCATAGACCTTCACTAAAATACTCCTTTCAGTAAAGTACTACAATGGTGGATCCTTTGTCTCCTGGGAGGATAATGATGGAGGCATCAGCTTTTAGGGAATGTAGAGCCTGGAGTTCTGCAGAGGACAGGTTAGGGTCATGTTGTAGGGGTCTGAGGAAGGGTTGTGAATCAATGCTGGATGTGAGAAACTCTTGGTAGGCTTGTAAGGGATGAGTTTGAGGTAGTAGTGGTCGATCAAGTTGGGATCGTGCCTCTGCACTGTTCAAGACAGGGTTCAATGTCAGGTTTGCTGTTGGAAAGTGATATTTCCAAAGAATATTACCTGAAAAGGAAAGTAGGTCCTACACCAAAGCAGCATGATGAAATGCAGGTTTTGGGCTTCCGTCCAGATTAAACCTACCAACAAACAACAGTTCTTACATATTAACAGTTTCCATCCTTCCCATGTCAAACGTTCCTTCCCATACACACTTGGCATCCGAAGCAAATGTATTTGTTTGGATGCAGACTCTTTACAGCAATTCGCCAACATGCTCACCTCAGGCTTCACTGCAAGTAATTACCCCACCAGCCTAGTTACAAAGCAAATTTCCTGGGCCATCACATCCAATCCTGGTACTGCTGATCCATCGAAAAAACAACTTTGGAGCAAGCCATTGGTGACTCTGTATTATCCTGGTCTGGAATGTGTTAATCAGCTACTTCAACAGGGCCATGACTTCCTACAATCATGCCCTGAAATGAGATCCATTCTGTCTGAAATTTTGCCAACCACACTTAGAACAGTTTTCCGTCACCCTCCCAATCTCCACAATATTCTTGTGAGACCCTATGCTCCTTCTGCTCCCATCTCCCTACCCTATGGCTCCTACCCCTGTGACTATCCCCGCTGCAAGACTTGCCCTATACACCCTACTACCAAATTATCAATTAGGATGAATGGGCATAGGCAGAGGGTGTATACTGGCATCTCAGAATATCCCATTGTTGAGCACGCTCTACAAAATGACAACGTGACCTCGTCACCTGTTTCACCGCACATGCCATCTAGATTCTTTTTCCAGACATCAGTTTCTCAGAACTCCACACGTGGGAACTAGTACTACAACATGTCCATGGTTCTCGCCACCTGTTAATTTCTTCCGTCACAGCATTTATTCACAGTAACTACTCTTTGCTTCTCTCCATTTTAGTGTTCTACATCTTTCATTGTCTTACCCATCTATTTTTCACCTCCCACTATCCACCTCTGCTACGTACAACGCACTCAGCTTTTCACTCTTATTAACTCATGCATGATGTCTAAGCAGTAACCTCTGTCTGCATATTACCGTGTCTTCCACCTTTAAGCTCTCAGGTTTTCAAGTCTCATCTGATGCAGTCCCCAACAATCAGTCTTTCCTTTTCATCCTAAGAGTAAGTCTCCCCTGGCGTGCATTTCTGGGTGACTTTCCCAAAATCTACCCCTTTTTCAGACCTCTTTTTTTTTCAACCACTCTTTCTTCCCCTTCAACCCATCTTCCTGAAGAAGGAGCCACTGGCTCGGAAAGCTTCCCAAATTATAACTTTCTTTTATGTGTGTTTTCTGCCACTGTTTGATGAGTAGATTTTTATCCATCCAGCTAAATAATTAAGATCAGAGTTTAGAGCTTTTGTGCTCCGTTTTCAACTCCAGTCTTAGGTGCTTTTTTTGAGTTGTCGCACAAGTACAAGACATCAATATTTTTTGTGACATCATGAAACACAATGGAATTAGTCATTTCAAATCTTATTAAAATAGATTTTATCATCAACAATCTTATATACCTTGTTTACTTAACAAGAACTGAAAATGAAAAATAAGTGAGAGCCTGTATTTTAAATTTTTGCTTTTACTTTTACCCTCCAGGTAGATATCTATCATAAAAACATTCAAATCATAAAAATTGACAGCACTACGAGAAATGTCAGTATCAGTAGGGAAAGCAATGTCTTTACATTTCTAAATGCCTCGCGATCTGACTATAATTTAACTGCAAACCACGCATCTTACTCCTAAAATTTGAGCAAGTAGAACATATCTTTCTTTGAGCTGCTTTAAACCACTCAACGCATTATTAGAAAGTTTTGGAGAGATATGATCTGGTTCCAAAGACGTTTTTAGTTCTCAAACACCTATAATGCATATATGCAGTCTGAAGCAACGAATAGCTGGACAAGCGGTTCTAGGCGCTTCAGTCCGGAACCGCGCTGCTGCTACAGTCGCAGGTTCGAATCCTACATCAGGCATGGATGTGTGTGATGTCCTTAGGTTACTTAGGTTTAAGTAGTTCTAAGTCTAGGGGACTGATGACCCCAGATGTTAAGTCCCATAGTGCTTAGAGCCATTTGAACCATTTGAAGCAACGAATGACAATCTGTACCAAGATTGAGATTCAAACCTCAGTCTTCTGCTCAGTGGACAGATGTGTCAACCACACCACCACCCTAACACAGTGGCTCTGAACAACTACACAGACTACCCTAGCGTGCCTCCTTCCTCAATCTAAATGGCCATTCATGCCTCAGTCCACTTGGCATTCCCCCTAAATCCAAACAGAAATGCAGAGACTCTCCAACTGTGTTGGAATAGCACATCAGCATCGACATAAATGGGGAACCCTGCCTGAAATTTGGGCATAGGTGCTTCAATCAAATGAAACAATAATGCTGTATGCCTGTGTTTCAGGGAGGATCCCCCATTTTGTTCAGTGCTGAGATGCTACTCCCATACAGTTAGTAAGCCTCTGCAATGCTGTTCGACTTCATGGGGCATATCGAGTGAGATGAAGTGTGAAAGGGAATTTGGGTTGAGGAGGCAGGTGTGCTAGATAATTTTTGCAGTTGCAAAGCCACTGTGCCAGGGTGGTGCATCTACCTCATGAGCAGAAAGGTTCGAATATTACCGGCCTCGGTACAAATTTTCATTGTCGCTTCAGTCTGCATAAATACATCATAGACATGATTTACAGGCTGAATATAAATGTTTTAATTGCATTTTTAATACTTTTGTCTTGGTTGGGGAGTGCTTTAAGAGATTTCATTCCTTATGTGACCTGTTTTAAACAGTGATAGGTGTGTGCTACAAATAACACCATTGACAGCCCAAAACAACAACAAAAACAAAGATAAAGATGGCAATAATATAAATAATTAACTTACAATTCAGTAATAATGAGCAACTGAACTGGTAGATATTGCTGCATTTATGAAAAGTATCACTCTTTACTAGTGTCAATTGAAACTACTTGATAGTGATACTAGCATACAGCACACATAAATATGCATGTGAAACACGTAATGGTAAGTTATAGTCATCACAACAATTTTACATACAAATATCTCTAAGTATAACTATGCAAGTGGCTGAACTGTATCCATAAAAACACTTGTAAGAGGCATGGGAGTGCTGAATTTGGGCTATATAATCAATGAAATGTTATGCAAATGTTGTACACAATACAAAATAATCAGAACTAAACTAAATTCATAAATAATTGTTTGAACATTGACATTTTTCTTGGTTCACTTATGGTCTCTCTGCTTCTTGTTCTACTTGAGATCCATAATTCAGTACCTGTAACACGTATCTTACGTGAAATAATTGTTTTATCTTTACAGTTTGTAAGAAATCCTTTGCCAAAGTTGTGAAAGTACTTTCTGGTTTCTGCTCTGAGCTTCCAATTAATTCATGTCATTATAATCCAAAAAGTTGAATTTAACATGTTTCATTGTTTTGGTAACAGTCCAATTTTCACTTCTTGTAACAACTCAATCAATATTTGCTAGATATTTTAAGCTTAATAATTCTTTTATTACCAGGATTAGTCTCATATTTTTGCTACAAGTCTGTTGCACTGAGTCTCATGTTCACTGAATTAATTTACATTAGTTGTCTACAAATGTGCTCTGAAAACAAATCTGGAGGCCTACTTTAGTTCTTTAATTTCTTGATGCAGTAAATTGTGTAGTTTAGACGTATACAAATGTTCATAATACAAAGTCTGGATTGGTGTATAAGTTTCTAGACATGATATAATGAGAAGTGGATACTGAAAACATTTCATTAAGGATAGATATTATTTAAACATACCAAAAATAGTAACTGGTAAATGAACTGAAGCAAGAATGGTAATGATAGAAAAGGCATCATCACTTGCAAAACATACTTTTTGATAACACTCAAAGGGAAGTTACAAAAATCTAAATTTCATATTTACCTGGAGCAGAATCCAAAGCAGCTTCAGATGGGATCTTGGTGTACTCAAGGACCCTCTCCACTGATGTCATTTGACTGACAACTTCTGTCATTTGCATAATGCCATACTGAAGCATACCAGTCAGAATAAGTGACTGTGAAATAGCCAAGCCCACACCAGAACCACCAAATGAACCTGCAAAATTTGCGCAATGCCAGTTTGTTCTTCAAACAGTTTTTAAGGTTGCTATTGGTTTTGAAATTTCCTGTGTCATTCAGTGAGAAATTATAAACACTAGTTGATAATTATGCAGAGATTCCTGTAGAAATATCTGTTTTTTGTGTGTCATATACCTAAAGCTGTGAGATGAGAACAAAGACGCGTATTTAATTTTCAGTGAATACAAGCAATTTATTTAGAGAATGAACAAACTAATCAATGAGGAAAAAGAGTTCTCAACTTAGCAGAAACATGCTAGGGGAAGTACGGAACTCTTCTTGTTCAGATGTTATATAAAGAGGAAAAAAGCGATAAGCAACACTGGAGTAATATAGTGAGTACCGAGCCGTAATAAAAAAAACTATGTGAACTGTAAAAGCAAGGGGAATGAGCTATATGAAACAAAGACCGATTATGTCGTTCACAGAGAAATGAGAACAGTAAACAGAGGCCATTCCCGTGGCACAACTTGCTGTGATAATCACTGAAAGATGATGAGGAAAAACTGAGGTGCAGAAGAGAAGTACTGCAAAATTTGAGTTGTAAGCAAGTGAAAAATCGTCTTCTACATATTCTATTTGCTCTTTTAAGCTATAACTGGAATTTTTTTTAATGCTCTATATTAAACAAGAACAACTGTAATCACCGAGTATGCATCCACTTTCACTGTGAACTAGCGACACTTTCTCGCGGTAATTTACAAATAAAAGTTTTACATCTCTTACTTCTGCGCAGATGCTGTCCATGTACAACGGTGTTTACACACTGGATAATTCTTTTGGATCCGTTCCTAACTAATCTAAAATAAGTTGTACAGTATTTATGGTTGGAGGATAAAAGCGTTAAAACTCAGTATCTAATTAGGCAATGCATGCATGCATATTGCAATGAAAGCCCAGACATTATGTAACCATATCGCATCCCGGCAAGAACAGCAACACAACTAAAAAACGCAATACTTGAGAAAACTCGACGTACAGAATTCTACGGAACTTGTATTGAAACATTATATGCTTGCCTTAAATGTCAAGCAAGTATTGTTGGTAGTAAATTGCATTACATTTTTCGTGCACGATAGGGCACTTCACACTTATTTTTCAGTGACATAAATTACAAATTGCTGTTATTTGACTTGCGCCACTTTTATTGCCAAGGTGCGATGTGACACCGGTGTTTCGAATCATCTGCATGTCATTATTGGAGGGAAATCAAACATGATGTATTCCTCGCACTGACGCTACGGAACTGTTTTATGATATGCTGAATACTGAATGATGCTACATTGCTAATCCGCCACCTCGAGATTGGCAGCTGAGGCCTTTCACACACACACACACACACACACACACACACACGTCCTTTCGCGCGCATGCACAACTGCATCTACCGGTATGTCAAAACAATTCCTACTACTTGTCGACTGTTTTCAGACCAGTGAGCATCTATAAATTTCAAGGAAGGGAAATATGTAACATTTTATTTCATTTCCATGTTACCATTCCTATCTGAAAAATTTGCAACAGCTTAGCACTTTTCACTCAAAAATCTCCATGCAGGGTTACTTTATAAGTACACGCGAATGACAATAGTGGTCTGTTGTGTTTTTAAATACAGGATTAAACAGAAGTAGCTCCAGGTTTCCGGAATATGCTTGCGAGAAAACTACAAAACATACAAAAAATGACACGTATCAGTAGTTAGAGCATCCTCCCAAATTTCGATGCGGAATACGTGCTGGGACGTAGTTGCAGAACACACGACCAGGAGGCAGGCGTGTCACAATATGTAGACAAACCTTAAGCTCCGTATTGTCACATCGAATTTGTAAGCGCCTGCAGATATGTTACCCAGTGAATAGATTTATATAGCGTGCTGCTGTCGTAACGGCAGCAGAGACTTCAATGAACTGCGCGCACTTGTTGACATCCACTGTCTCACAAAAGGTGCCCGTATTGAGTACTTGTAACATGACTTAAAATCCTGAAAGGTGCTCCATCCATTGAAATGTGTTTCTTTTCTGTATATCCTTTAGTTTGCATGTGGTACTCTTCTGAAACCCTGGAGGTAGTTATGAGTAATCCTGTATTGTGACTTTTGAAATAGTATACGGTGTGAACAGCTTAAATTTAAGGAAGTCTAAATCGACATATGCTACAGAACATTTTGCGAAGAGCTCTCACCTGCTGACAGAACGAGGAAACTGTACGTGACGATAGCAACAAAAATGCTGCTCAGGAAGTCCAGCCATATGCCGAGAGCTGATCCATTGGTCACGTACAGGAACCAAGCCGACGTATGACGATCCTACGAGAAGAGATGGTTGTTTTAATCAGTGCACGATACCCGCAACAAATCGTCAGGTAATCTTCGTGATCAGATGGTTATGGGAGGAAACAGAACTCAAAAATAAAGACATGTCGTTACAGGTGCGCAGTTGCTACTTTGTCACTTTCCCAATAATATAACCGATTTGGCGTTTGAAATCGCAAGAAATTACTTCCATGCAAGAAAAATATGTGCTCTGAAGCACGAACCGTTGAGTCCGGCACAGCGGCAAGCTATTTGAAGTCGGATACCGAAGATTGGTACCCGGATACACCACGTACACTATTTACTTGAGAAAAGGGTTGGCTTTGAAAGCGACGTTATTAAAATTACTAAAGAATTACTTGTGTTTCCTTTTACTGTTGATTACGTAGAATCTATTATGTAGTGATATCACCTCAGTCAGTCAAGGATACGAGCAATAACGAGTCACAGGTCCCTTTGGCTCATTCGTAAGGCTATCTTTTGCTTTCCTCTTGGCACTTGATACGATTGGCTGTTGTTATGATTAGTCCACTCTGTGCTTTTTTTTTTTTTTTTTTTTTTTTTTTCAGTGTTACAACCATTGATAATGTCCCCAAGTATACAGACAATAGAAGACTGCCTTTATGAAGTGCTTAAGATGTACAGACTATAAGTACCCAATCAGTTACATACCTGGTGACTATCAAATTCCTTCCTGATGATATCCTGGATGCCTGAAGCTCTTATTGTTGACAACCCGTTAAGTGTATCGGAAAGATGAGAGAACACGGGACTTCGTCCTGGAACAAAAGATAAAGTTAACTAGCAATGACCTTCCCAAAATAATGATTTTTGTCACAAAATATCTACAGAAACAGGCTGTCTTTTTTTTTGTATAAATGTTAACCGTCGTAATGTAAAAGAGGAAACACACCGCAACATGACAGTAGGTAATTAAGAATAACAGTGAATGACTACTGTTTCTTGTGAAAAACAGAAAAACATATTCTGGTCCTGTACTTACGAATGCCTTCCAGTCTCTTAACATTTCTCCCAGTAGTCATAAAAAGTCTAGCCACGTAAACGAATAAAGCTCCGACAATGACCATGGGAACAATGAGAATGTAGTTCACAACGAGAACCATAGCCAAAATTCCACAAAGCACAAGGTAAATCTGAAACGAGACAACACAGAAATGGTCTTATTTTTACGAGCAAAGTATATGGTTACCTTTAAGATCGGACAGGGTTTAGCATTTCCTAAATCTCAATACTAAATGAGTATCACCACCAGCAAAAAAGTTGTATTTTTCAACAGTCTTTGTGTTGTAAATCATGTTTTTCTCTCATATATTTATCTGACTGCAATGAAATCCTGGAGACGAACCAGTAATGTTTAATTTTTTAACTGCTTAAGACATATTTCTAATACTCTAATACATATTTCTAATACTCTAATACCCATTGTTTTCTCTGTTGCTATGTTTGAGAGGAAGAAAGAAAGTAGATACATCTTAAAGAATCTCGAGGTCGTTAAAGCATTGTCTCAAAATGAGGAGAATGAGATAGAGCAGACTTTGGCCTTTCATTCCCAAGTTTAGCCACCCTTTATGCAACTTACGTCAGGATGGTCATGCGGCAATAGAAGGCCCACTCCTCTCGAATAAAATACTAAGTACAGTCATAATATTGCGTTATATCGCTCAGTTTTATTGCACGAAATAGATTCACGCAGAAAGTATTTATTTGGAGACTGCAACTAGTTACCTGAATCGTGTAAAGAAACAAGACAACTACGCGTGTGGATTGTACATGAAACTTGCTATCTCTGGTGCGTGATTCCCGAAAGTTTGCCCGGAACACTCGTTCTGAATAACTTCCAATGCCGTCAGAGCCATTTCCAGCTGCTTACGTATAACACCCAGTACCGTAGCAGTCGCGCGGTTCCAGACTGTAGCGCCTAGAACCGCTCGGCCACACCGGCCGGCGTTTTGTTCCACATTTTGTCATATGCAATCACTTATACCTTAAAGTAAATATGTGGTGTCACCGCCAGACACCACACTTGCTAGGTGGTAGCTTTTAAATCGGCCGCGGTCCGGTAGTATACGTCGGACCCGCGTGTCGCCACTGTCAGTAATTGCAGACCGAGCGCCACCACACGGCAGGTCTAGAGAGACGTCCTGGCACTCGCCCCAGTTGTACAGCCGACGTTCATAGGAATGGTTCACTGACAATAACGATCTCAATTGCCGAGACGATAATTAGCATAGCCTTCAGCTACGTCATTTGCTACGACCTAGCAAGGCGCCATTTATCTTTTGCTGGTTATATTATAAAGCCTGTACAGTCAGACCAATGTTCTACAATTATGGATTAAAGTTAAGTATTCCAGAAGCTACGTACTTTTCTTTATAGCATTCATTACGTATCCTGTTTCAGACCTCACGCCAGCCTGCGTGAGTTTAAGCGCGTGCCTTTCGGCTTCCTCTCATTGTGTCTAGGCTGTCTTGTCTAGACACAACAAGATAAATTGTTTAAGCCAAAAGAAATAACAAGTTTTGAAAATCGTAATTGGGTGACAGAAAACAGATCTGCAGACAGGGCGTGGTTGTGTAACGACCTATCGAGCGAACGAACTGTTTGGTAGGAGTTGGGGCAAGCCCGTGCTGAATTAAGGTTTGCAGAGTTTCCTGGAATTCCTTGATCAGAGTATTTCTTTCCACGAGGTCCTGCCTTACTTGTTTCAGTAGTAGATGCAATTCTCCTCGCCAACCCTCCGACCCGTTTCAGTAGTGCAGCAATACGCAGGATGCCATCGTGCTAGCAACAAGCGATTTACAAGAACCTTTCAGTGATCGAAACAACCCTTGTCTGAAATGTTCCATAGCATTCTGAAGTTTGTTTTAAGAAGTCTTTCTACGCATACTCTTCGGTATTTCGCCTGCCACTTCTGGTGCAGTGCTGCGTCCGCCTTATATTTTCTGAAGGTGGAACTCCGGAATATTCCCGTTAAGTTTTTGCCCTTCACAGCACCTATAACCGTTAACGGAAACATTTGGTTTTCTTTACCTATGCAAAATGTATTAAGTGATTTAATCAAGTACAAATATACGGAATGTACACGGCAAATATGATATCTACTGGGTGATTCGTGATGATGCTACAAACTTTCAGGGATGATGGAAAATCAGTCTGAGGTAAGGGACTCTGGTTCCTGAAACCGCCAAGTTGGAAGTTATAAACGAAAACCGTTCGGATACCTCTGACAGTGGACCTCTTCTACACCAAGTGCTTTGCATTCCGTATTTTGGAGGAGATAAATTGGACTAAACGAAGAAAAATAGATGAAACACATCTCATCTACTGAACAGTACCCAGCTCTTAAGGTATGCATTTTAGAACCCATATTTACATGACATTTTTTTGGGGCAACTACCACCTCCTAAAATAGGGAAGGCAAAGAGCTTGCAGTAGAAACAGTCCGCTGTCAGAGGTATCAAAACGGTTTCAGCTTATAACTTTCTACCAGGTCGTTTTCTGAACAGGGCTCATACGTCAAATTAATATATTTACCCTTCTCCATCATCCCTGAAAACTTTTGACATCATCGCGGAAACAGTCTGAATAGACTCTAAGGGTGTTGCAGGTGAGGTTCTGCTGAAAAAATAAGTTAGAAAAAAATTTGGTTGGTTCCGGAATTTCCGAGTTATTTAGCACTGCAGTTAGCGAATCAGTCCGTCGTATGTGCAAATACAAGTAGCAAACGTAGCTTTTGCTCGGTAATTTAAATTTAACCCATTTACTGGTAATAAGCATCTGAACAAGCGGTAATTCACAGACCCACAGATGTCTGTGTGTTAACCGGGATATCTGCTCCAGGCGGCAATTTCAGAGGGCACCAAATTCGTAATCTTGAAGAAAAACACCACGTTACCATCCAGGTCACGTTGGTCTATCGATTATTGGTTTTTGAACATTTTGAACACATTCTAAGTTGATTTCTGAACGAATCATAAGTTGATTTTTGACTACGCGTATAATGTACGTGATGTCTCTACCAGGGTAATCTAGAAATTAAAATCTTTCCCGCAGAGAAAAGGGAATGGGGCTATACGAGCTAAGCCGAGTAAACCCGAACGGTGTGAATGCCAATCGCTGTTCGTTTATATGGTTGATTGGGTGTGTGAATGATCAGGGTTGTTAAAATTATAAGCGAAATCCGTAGAGTCAGGCAACCTGAGTGAAACAAACGACTAACAGGAATAACATGTAAGAAAGATTACATATTAATCTTCTCGGGGTATCCAAGGAAATGAAATTTTGACGGAAAATTTTTGCCAGATCTTTAAACTACCAGCTGTACATTCCCCGGTTAGCAGCCGCTTTAGGTTCTATTCTCGGAATAGCGCGGCAAACGCGTTTAACCAAAATATAATAACATGGGATAACTGGCAGGATTAATGAAGTTAACAGAAGAGTAAGTTTTGGTTGGTTGGTTTGTGAGATTGAAGGGACCAGACTGCTGGAGTAAGTTTTAACAATGGCAGGAATAGTTACAGAATTAGTGATGACATGATTTTTTGTTAGAACGAGGAAAGAGAAGAAACAGGGACATCATACAAATTATATGGAAGAATATGAGGATTCCAAATTTATATAAAAATTTCGTATTACTTTTCGCTTTCATGCTTGCGAAACTGGAGGGTATGAATGAAATGTGAAACTATTTCCTAACACAGAACTTTTTTCTTATAGTACACCTAATACGCATTTGATATTGGTACTTTGTGAATTATATTCTGTCGTGTTACTTATTGTATGTAAATGAGGTAGATAAAAAATAACCAAACAGTCGCTTATTTGGCGAGTGTTACAATTTTTGCACTATTAGAAAGGCCAATTTCGTTTTATCTAGCAGACAGTGACAAAATAGACGTAATCAAATGAAGAACCACACCACCCTTGGGTACTATTCGTTGAGCCGTGCGCGTCTCATGTTCGTGCCTTTGTTGCTTGACATCTTGTCTTGGCGGTACTGCTGTCTCGTTTGTTATTCGGTTTACTGGCGTCATTAAGTTGCTGGCTTGCCTGCCCGTGAGTGGCAGCAGCAGCGCTTATCGATAAGAGCACTGTCGTACTGTCTTTGGAGGGACCGCTAGTATTTCCTGGTCATCGTGTGTAGGGAGTTGATTTGGGACGGAGGAGCAGTGAGGTCCGGACAGCCATGACTCGCCTGACCCCTGCTGACCACTTCTGGGTTCTCCGCGTGTGTCGACTTGTGATTCGTCCTTGTTGTTCCACAGTCACTGGTTTTAGTATTGTTCGAGTTGTTTCTGGAAGTGTTTTCATAGAAACGTGTGTAGCTTGAATGGTTTTGACTGAGCAGCTATTTTAATGCTGTCTGCATGCCGCATGTAGCCAGTTGGTTGGGACAGAGCAGCAAGGAACTCTCGTCAGCGCAAGGCCAGGCCGGGACCGCTGGCGGCATGCATGCATTGTCAAATCGTGAGGTGCTAGCAGTGATAGCGAGAAAGTTAGTTGCCCACTGAACCTTGATGCTGAAGTTGAGTGACCTATTAACCTGTTATGAAACCTCATCTACTGTGACATCTCTTCGTTCATTTGCAGGTCGTTGCTCCCTGTGCCATTCGGGCTAGCAGGAACGTATGATGTGTTAGAGTTGGCGAAATCCTGCAGCCGTCTTCCTATATTGTGATTATGTGGTATGCAAGTGGCTCTGAGCACTATGGGACTTAACATCTGAGGTCATCAGTCCCCTAGAACTTAGAACTACTTAAACCTAACTAACCTAAGGACATCACACACATCCATGCTCGAGGCAGGATTCGAACCTGCGACCGTAGCGGTCGCGCGGTTCCAGACTGTAGTGCCTAGAACCGCTCGGCCACCCCGGCCGGCTATTGTGATTAATTATTACATTGACTGTTACTTACCAGTGAAGTACACCGGCGGTATTTTCTGCCCTGTGGCCGTTAACGCCCCAGTTACCTGCCCTGGATGTTAGCGTTCTTTTCCAGCAGTGTGCCTTTCCTTGTGTTGATGCTGTCAACCATGGCACGTAGAACGACAGCCTTTTAAGTCGTTTGGTTCATATTTTGCTTAGAGTGGTTATTGTTCCCTTGGCTGTTTTTAGACGACAATTTCTGAAGACGTAGTGCTCTTCGTATCCTCGTCCTCGGCCGATATTTTCCATCGTTGTGCCGTTGGTCAGACGGAAGGGAATTGGTTAAATTGTTGGTTGGTCTTTGGGCCGTCCCTAGTTTGGATTGCCATCCAATTATTTAACTTCAACTCTTGGCTGCCTGTATCACCTCAACTTACATTTGAGCTACCTTCTCAGGCCGACCCTTGGAAGACTTCTGAGCATCACTTGTTTTGTTGTTGTAGATTGTGATTTTCATTTTAGTTTCAAGCATTGTGCGAGGCCTTCAGCTGTGTATTAATTAAATTCTTTTTAAATTTTACATAAAGGCCTTCAGCCGTGTTAAATTAAAATTTTGAAGATTGATTTTATTTTTAAAAAATTCCTTAAAATTTGATTTATCTGAAATTGTTTGTAATCCAGGCCCTAACCCGTTAGTTGTTCGATGTGTCATGCGTGGCCTTCAGCCGAGGATTTATGTGAACTCCCTTTTAATAAGGCCTTCGGCCGTATGTATTCTTTGAAGGAAAATTTTTCATAAGAAGGAAAGGGTTTATTGTGAATTGTTTGTCTGACTTGTTCAGGTCTTCAGCCGCTGTTTCAAATTTGTTGGTGGCCTTCAGCCGTGCAATACGTTAATATTTCTTAATTAGACTTTCAGCTGTTCTGTTGTAAGTTTAAAAAGAAATTTCTTGGTTGGAAAAATTGTTTTAATTATAGTTGTCCTTCAGAAGTGTAGTGTAGGCCTTCAGCCGCTAATTGTTTTCAGTTGCATGTTTTTTAAGGAAAAAATTTTTATCTTATTATTTTTAATTGCTTGTGATTTCTAAGCCAGGCCTTCAGCCATTCTTGTTTTTGATGTGGTTTTGGCCCTTCAGCCCAGAAAGCATCTCGAGTTCTTTAACTAGGCCTTCAGCCGTATTCTTTAACTGTGATCTTTTAAAGCAATGTGTAAATGAGTGGTCCTTAGAAAAATAAAGTTGTGTGTTTGATTGCGCAACTCACAGTAACTGTTTACGCCCCCATCCATAATCATAACCTTATCCTGTGCGCTCTCTGAGTACGTACCAACTTTTTCAGTGTTAGACAATGACTTTTTGATTTTTCATGCAGTAAAGCATTTGACGAACTTTGATGAGGTAATAGATTCTTTTGCACAAAGGATAGCAGGCTATGTAAAGCTTAGCAAAATTAGGACAAAAAAATACTAGGATCTAAGGATTGAATAAATGTGCACTGCCTTCCTTGTCTCTTGTCTTTTCTGGTTTTATGTTTCCTGTATTTAATTTTTTGTCACACAAAAGAGAAAGTTATTAGCTAATATTCAGTAAAGAGTGCAATTTTTTTACTTTTTTTATTTTTTTAAGGGAGGTAGGACGTCAAATCGGCCGACTGAGATCAGGAGAGGCACCACTAGGCATTTTAATTTCCACTGTTCTGAATACAGATTTGATAGCTTCCATTACAAAATATACACGTCTGAATTCCACAGAGCGAAATACAGTGACGTACGATAGAAGAGTGCTGTGTGAAGACACGTGGCCTTGCACTTTGGCACACTTTATTACGACGAAATAACTTTCGGAAATATCGTGGATCCGGGGCTGCTCCGCCTTGATTCAACACTTTTTTAAAGATTTCTTCCCCAAACTAGTTACAGCGAAAATATTGCTGCTATCAGTGGGTTTCTTTATTCTAAGACATGCAAAACTAGCATCGTTACAAAACATTATGAAGAAAGTGCTTGTGTATTTTTTGGTTCCAGACACAGTACTGTATGAAAAGTTTTACGGTACCCTTTTACTTTTAAGTCACTGCCTAGTTTCTATGTTTGTTGTCATTTTTCGGCATATTTTCTATGTTCATTGCCATTGTTTCGACACCCAACGTATCATCTACCACGGTATCAGCGGCCGCTATTAACAAATATGAAAATGTTACTAACGAATATAAAAACTATTGGGAACTGCAGTATTGTTGTGGATACTGTTTTGGTCGGCACTAGATTGTGACGTAATATGTCAAGTGCTCACCTTCGTTCGTCGGTTTACTGTTGCTCCACACAGGAAAACACAATCTGTTATCTTGGCAGTATTTCAAAAAATTACGCCATCTTGCTGCCCACTTATGTGGGCGCGAGAAAGTTTTGAACGCTGTACTGTAGCGTGACTACTTCTGATCTAAGGTCTATGATAGGTGTGTGTGTGTGTGTGTGTGTGTGTGTGTGTGTGTGTGTGTGTGTGTGAGTTCCTAATTAGAAGCAGTAAACAGTGTGTGGTTGTGAAGCGTTGTGTTTCCAAATATTACGTTTTTGCCTTCGGCTGCAACCATTTCTATGTAATAATTACCTTACATTGTTAGTTTACCGTGTAAACTGTTGGGTGTCAGGTTGTGTAATTCAGTTTCGATATTTGTGTGGTTGTAGTTCTTATCTATTAAGTGTTCTGTGAAAGTGGGCTGTCTGCTGTCACTCTTCAGAGCTCTCATGTACCCTGTGTACCTGCTTCAGAAGTTTCTACCTGTTTGTCGTATGTATTGCGACTGACAGGCGTGGCATGTGAGTTGGTATATACCTGCATTGGTGAATTTATCTGGAATTCTTTTGCATTATCTTAGTCTTTGTTGTACTGTGTCGTTTGTTCTGAATGCTATTGGGATCCCTTTCTTCTTCAATATATTTCTAGTTCTGTGTATTATTCTACTATTGTACAGCAGGGCGTTGTTTTCTGATGTGACATGATCTGCTGTGATGTCTGGGTGTTCTGACTCAAGAGTTTTTTGCCCCTTTGGCTGTGCACTTGAATTGGTGGCCACTATCATTATCTTTCATTTTTATCTTGTTGTTGAGCTTGATTATGGTGTCTGTTTTGTATTCATTTCCAACAGCAATTTGTTTGATTATATTTAGTTCGTATGTGTAATTATTAGCTTTCAGAAGTGTTCTGTTTATGCTATGGAACATGTGTGTGAAACTGGTATATATGTGAGCTGTCAGGCGATTGTATGAGCTATGGATAACAGTATATTTTCTGTAAATGGAAAGTTCATGTTGGTGATTGTTTCTTGTAATTGTAAGGTCCAGGAAATGTAATTTCTTGTTGTCTTCAGTTTCCATTGTGAAGTGCACTTGTGGTATACTATATCGATGTTGCTATGTAGCTCCTGTATCCTACTTAGTGTTTCATCAGTAGCAGTTTATTATTTTTTCACAATGTTGTTGAATATTACGTTATCTTTCTGATGATGGAAATAGAAGTTGTTGTTGAAAGTAAAATAATTTTCTAGCGTGATTAGCCTTAGGATAAATGAGATTTCGTTATTTGTAGGTCGGTCAGTTTCTTGCCTTTCAGATGTTGTCCTGTGTATATATGAATATAGTGTCAAATGATACCAGTGCTGTTGTCGAGAAGGTCTTAATGTTCTTAATTTTCAGTATTATGACTCATATATTTTATAGTCTTCTTTTTGTTTGTGTTTGTCTATGTATCCTGTAGAAATGTGTGCATGTGTCTCCCTAGTAAGTAAGATCAAGTTTGTCTAAATGGTTCAAATGGCTCTGAGCACTATGGGACTCAACATCTGTGGTCATAAGTCCCCTAGAACTTAGAACTACTTAAATCTAACTAACCTAAGGACATCACACACATCCATGTCCGAGGCAGGATTCGAACCTGCGACCGTAGCAGTCGCGCGGTTCCTGACTGAGCGCCTAGAACCGCTAGACCACCGCGGCCGGCCAAGTTTGTCTGAATTTAACTAGTGGTCTAACTGGAATATTAAGTTTGTAGATCTTTGGAAAGCTTGTCAAAAGTGGAGCTTTAGGATTCTTTTGTGTCATTCTTTTGTCTGGATTTGTAGTGTGCGTGTGATGCTTTTTAAGAGTTTCTTCAGGTTCCTTTGGTATCTTTGTGTTGGTCACTGGTGAGCTAAGTTATATTATTTCCTGCCAAGAAGTTTTCTGTTCTCTCAGTGTATTCTGTCTCTGTTATTAAGATCATTACGTTCCCTTTGTTCACCTAAGTGATGAATGCGTTATGGTGTTTCAGTGTTCTTTCTATACTGCTTATGGTTTTCTCATGAGATGTTTTTATATTTGTATTTACAGATCGTTTGTTCTTTCTAATTACTTTAAACGACAGGCAACGCGGATTTTCCATCTACAGCAAACCTACATCGACAACCACTGTTATCCGTGGCTCATACAACCACCTGACAGCCCATAAATGTGCCAGTTTCATACACATGCCCCACAGAATAATCAGAGCACTTCTTAAACCTATAAGCTACACACATGAACTAAATATAGTCAAATAAATTTCTGTTGAAAATGAATATAAAACACATACCAGAAACAAGTTCTGCAACTAGATAAAAATGAAAGATAATGACAGTGGCCACCAACTCAAGCGCACAACCAAATTGTTTGAAAACGCAGAGGCAGAACACACAGACAACACATCAGACCTCATGACGTAAGAAAAAGGAAATACTGGTACACATTAACAAAATAGAACATATCCGCACATATACCGAAGAAGCAAGGGATTCTCATAGTATTCAGGATGAACAACACAGTACAGTAAAGACTGGAAAGTGACAGCACATATTCCACTTTCGCAGAACACATGATAAATATAAAAATCGCCACCCCACACAAATACCGAAATTGATCTAAACATCGTGAACTCAGCAACAAAAAATGGTTCAAATGGCTCTGAGCAGTATGGGACTTAACATCTGAGGTCATCAGTCCCCTAGAACTTAGAACTACTTAAACCTAACTAACCTAAGGACATCACACACATCCATGCCCGAGGCAGGATTCGAACCTGCGACCGTAGCGGTCACGCGGTTCCAGACTGAAGCGCCTAGAACTCAGCAACAGTTTACACCGTAAACTAACAATAGAGTTAATAATTATTACAAGCAAAAGACTATAGTGGAAGGCAAAAACGTAATAAATGGAAACATAACACTTTGCAGCAAAACAGTCTCTACTGCTTTAAGAGAACTGACATACGAGACAGAACAGGAACAGAAATAACTCTCTCTCTCTCTCTCTCTCTCTCTCTCTCTCTCTCTCTCTCACACACACACACACACACACCAACATGTGATCACTCTCCCACCACACACCGAGACCGAGACCTAAGTAAGGATCAGAAGTCGTCAGAGCTCCAGGTACGGCGTTCTAAACCCTCTCGCGATACGCGATATATCTATCTATATCCGAATCCCGCTCCAGATACTGTCGGCTCTGGATGCAGATGAGTCCTCTCCATTTGGCACAGTCCTCCCACCACTTTTCTTCCTCCACTTGCTGCCAGGTCACACCTCTCCT
Organism: Schistocerca nitens; assembly: GCF_023898315.1. Lineage (NCBI taxonomy): Eukaryota > Metazoa > Arthropoda > Insecta > Orthoptera > Acrididae > Schistocerca > Schistocerca nitens. Next base: position 366,241,787 of record NC_064615.1, on the reverse strand, counting down.
TTCTACAGATATTCTCAGTCCCATTTTCCACCGTGTTCTTGGGCGCCCTCTAAGTCTTTTCCCATCCATCTTTAGTTCTTCCATAATTTTGGGGAGTCTCTGCCCATGCATCCTCTTAACATGCCCATACCATCTTAATCTCTTTCTTTCAATTTCTTCTCTCATACTTTCTTGTTTAAGGTCCTTTCTAATCTCTACATTCCTTACTCTGTCCATTCCTTTTTTTCCCTTAACTGCTTTGGGAAATTTCATTTCCCCTGCTTGCAGTCTGCTCCAGTCCCTTTCTGTCATTGTCCATGTTTCTCCACCATAGGTGACAATAAGGATGTAATAATTCTTATACATAAGGAGTTTTGCTCTTTCTGAAACTTCATTATTCCAAATCAGGTGTTTTATTGTTTGGTAGAAATTGCCTCCCTTCTGTAACCTCTTATTAATTTAGTTAGTTATTCTTCCATCCCTAGATATTTCACTCCGGGCCGCGGTGGTCTAGCGGTTCTGGCGCTGCAGTCCGGAACCGCGGGACTGCTACGGTCGCAGGTTCGAATCCTGCCTCGGGCATGGGTGTGTGTGATGTCCTTAGGTTAGTTAGGTTTAAGTAGTTCTAAGTTCTAGGGGACTTATGACCTAAGATGTTGAGTCCCATAGTGCTCAGAGCCATATTTCACTCCCTAAATAAGTGAAACTTTCTACCACTTTGAGGGGTTCTCCATTCAAGGTAATATTTCCGTTGATCCCTTTCTATCTTCCAAATACCATTACTTCATTCTTACCTTTATTTATTTTTAATCCATACCTTTTCATTATTTCCTTCCACGCATCAAGCTGTAACTGTACATCTACCTCTTTATCACCCCATATTACCATATCATCTGTAAAAATCATCTTTTTGTCTTTTTCTTGTACTATATCTTTAACTGCCCTATTCATTCCCTCCACCACACCATTAAAAAGTGCAGGAGATAGAATACTTCCTTGCTTAAGTCCTTGTCTTATTTCGAAGTATTCAGAGTTCCCCAATGGTGTTCTAATTCTACAATTGTGTCCTCTGTACATTGTCTTTATAACATTAATGTATCCATCTTCTATATCTATCTTCTTCATTTCTTCCCAGAGTCTTTCCCTGTCAACTGAATCATATGCCTTTTCTATGTCTATAAAAACCATTATCACCCTTTTGTTATACTCCCAACTTTCTTCCATCAGTTGACAGATAGAAAATATCAGGTCGATCGTGCTTCTTCCTTTCCTAAACCCATGCTGTTCTTCACTCAGCTCCTTTTCTATCTTTTAACTTAATCGATTTAGTAAAATTCTTTCAAAAATCTTGTCTGTATGACTCATAAGGGTTATTCCTCTGTAGTTTTTACAAAGTCTTTTACTGCCTTTCTTGAAGATGGGAACAATGTCTCCTCCAGTCGTCAGGTATTGTACTATTTCTCCACACGTTTGATAGTACTCTATACAGCCACTGCATTCCCGCTGGACCTGCTGCTCTTATAATGTCCACTGATACTTCATCAGGTCCTGGGGCTTTCCCCCCATTCATCTTCTTCACAGCTTTTTCCATTTCTTCCCGTGTAATTTGTCCTAATTCTGCTTCCCAACTTCTCTCAATTTCTCTATTATTTGTTGTTTCCTCATGTACCTGCTCCTCAGTGTTTAACAGATTCTTAAAATGTTCTTTCCAGAGATTTTTTATATTCTCTGGATCTTCAATAATGGTACCGTCCTCTGTTTCCATCTTTACTGGTACTTCAGAAGCCTTCCTTTTATTTTTCATCATTTTATAGAACATTTTCTTATTGCTCTTCACATCTTCTTCAAGTCTTTTTGTTAACTCTTCCCATGCGATATAATGCTCTGAAATACTGCCATGGTGTTAAGTTAGTTTTTTTTTACGTGTTTAAAGTAACAACTAGCCAACCAATGAACGTTAGTAGATTACAGATTACGTTTCAACCTAGTGCCCACCGAAACTGTATCTACAACAGTACCGTAATTGCCAATAGTATAACATTTTCATATTTGTTAATAGCATTTCCATATTAGTTAGTAACAGCCGCTCATACCGTTGCGAATGACATGCTGTACGCCGAAAAAAACAGCAACAAACATAGAAAATATGCCGTAAAAATGGCACAAACATAGAAACAAAGCAGTGACTCAAAAGTAAAAAGGTATGTTAAAACTATTCACAGAATACAGGGTTATTCTATTTGATGGACCCATTTTCAAAAATTCGTATGTATTCAAGTACAAATCCAAAATGAACAAGCTTTATACCAATGAAAAGAGGAAGTTACAAAGTTTTTGGCGGGCGGTGATGGTTTCAGAAACGGCCGGTAGAGTTCGCGCGGGAATAGGGCCGTCATTCTGTTTCATCGTCAGTTGTGAGTGAGATGGCAACTGTGGAGCTCAAGGTTTTCTGCGTTCTTGAGTTCACGAAAAGCGAGTCACAAATTGCAGTGCAACGGGCATTTCGTAACAAATTCGTTATTCAACCATGTAATGGTATCTGAATTACGTAACCATTATGGTACCTCACCTGAACCTCTCGATACCAGTAATATTCTACTGTATTTCTAACTATTTAACATATTTCTGAGACAACATTCAGATTTGATTTCATTTGTGATACATCGATATGTTTATATTGCAATGATATTATTCTTATGTGTATTCTTTCTTTTCTCACTATGATCTTTGACGTACTTGTAACTCTGATTTTTGGGCGCGTAAGCGATAGTTAGTTAGTTGTTAAGTTGTTAGAGAGTCGGACCTTGAGAAAGTCAAGTCTTGGACGTCATGTTGGAAAGACGCGTATTGTAGTCCGCTTATAAAATGTGAACTTTAACAGTGACTGTGAGAAAGATGTTTTCAAGTATGTTTTGTATTGTGAAGTGATGTTTGTGTCTCACGTGATATTGAAATAAAAGCAGTTAAAAGGAAGTGTAACTTAAATTCGGAGTGCTGATTATTTTTTTTACATCGCCATTGTGCTAACTTTGAAAGGTTTAATCTCCAAGAATGGTTTGAGAAGCGCATCTACAAAACTTTTGAATATAGCAGAATAAAACCTAGGCCTCTTTGCATCCGAGCTTGGAATCATAACCACCTAGATTTTCAACGATTGAGCCATGATTTTACGACGAGACCAGCGTGGGGAACACAAAAAGATGAGTGCCTAGTTTTTTGATTATTACATGAAATGACTTTATTAACTATGCTCTAATGACACCTGCCACATAATATGACTATTGTTGCCTGAAAATGTAGTATTTAGCAGCGTGAGCAACACCACAATCGTTATTAAAATTTTGACCTTTGTTGTGGTAGGGTTGTTAGAACCACCAACTCGCAAAAGAACTAGCCGTCGGTTTAAGCAATTTAAACAGACTTGGAGTGTGTGCAAACGAAAATGCAAAGACCGACCGCGAGTGTCAGAGGATGATGTCCGACGAATTCAAGAAAGTTTTGTGTGCAGTCCCAGTAAGTCTACCAGTAGAGCCATCGAGAACTTGGGAAAACCCCAACTAACTGTATAGATGTTCGGAGACGGCATTTGCTTTACAAGCGCTACCGCTTACAACTTGTGCAGGCTCTCAACCTCAATGACAAATAGAGCGTCTCGCATTTTGTGGTTATGTGCTAGCAAAGATGAAGGACGATGCATTTCTACAGCGTGTAATTTTTACCGATATAGCGACGTTTCACCTCAGTGGAAAAGTCAACAGACACAATGTTCGCATATGGGGTTTGGAAAATTCACATTCACGATTGCAACATGAAAGAGACTCACTGAAGATCAACGTCAACCGTGCTGTATCCTTTACAAAGGTTTATGTACCATTTTTCTTTGCGGGAAGAACTACACTCCTGGAAATTGAAATAAGAACACCGTGAATTCATTGTCCCAGGAAGGGGAAACTTTATTGACACATTCCTGGGGTCAGATACAGCACATGATCACACTGACAGAACCACAAGCACATACACACAGGCAACAGAGCATGCACAATGTCGGCACTAGTACAGTGTATATCCACCTTTCGCAGCAATGCAGGCTGCTATTCCCCCATGGAGACGATTGTAGAGATGCTGGATGTAGTCCTGTGGAACGGCTTGCCATGCCATTTCCACCTGGCGCCTCAGTTGGACCAGCGTTCGTGCTGGACGTGCAGACCGCGTGAGACGACGCTTCATCCAGTCCCAAACATGCTCAATGGGGGACAGATCCGGAGATCTTGCTGGCCAGGGTAGTTGACTTACACCTTCTAGAGCACGTTGGGTGGCACGGGATACATGCGGACGTGCATTGTCCTGTTGGAACAGCAAGTTCCCTTGCCGGTCTAGGAATGGTAGAACGATGGGTTCGATGACGGTTTGGATGTACCGTGCACTATTCAGTGTCCCCTCGACGATCACCAGTGGTGTACGGCCAGTGTAGGAGATCGCTCCCCACACCATGATGCCGGGTGTTGGCCCTGTGTGCCTCGGTCGTATGCAGTCCTGATTGTGGCGCTCACCTGCACGGCGCCAAACACGCATACGACCATCATTGGCACCAAGGCAGAAGCGACTCTCATCGCTGAAGACGACACGTCTCCATTCGTCCCTCCATTCACGCCTGTCGCGACACCACTGGAGGCGGGCTGCACGATGTTGGGGCGTGAGCGGAAGACGGCCTAACGGTGTGCGGGACCGTAGCCCAGCTTCATGGAGACGGTTGCGAATGGTCCTCGCCGATACCCCAGGAGCAACAGTGTCCCTAATTTGCTGGGAAGTAGCGGTGCGGTCCCCTACGGCACTGCGTAGGATCCTACGGTCTTGGCGTGCATCCGTGCGTCGCTGCGGTCCGGTCCCAGGTCGACGGGCACGTGCACCTTCCGCCGACCACTGGCGACAACATCGATGTACTGTGGAGACCTCACGCCCCACGTGTTGAGCAATTCGGCGGTACGTCCACCCGGCCTCCCGCATGCCCACTATACGCCCTCGCTCAAAGTCCGTCAACTGCACATACGGTTCACGTCCACGCTGTCGCGGCATGCTACCAGTGTTAAAGACTGCGATGGAGCTCCGTATGCCACGGCAAACTGGCTGACACTGACGGCGGCGGTGCACAAATGCTGCGCAGCTAGCGCCATTCGACGGCCAACACCGCGGGTCCTGGTGTGTCCGCTGTGCCGTGCGTGTGATCATTGCTTGTACAGCCCTCTCGCAGTGTCCGGAGCAAGTATGGTGGGTCTGACACACCGGTGTCAATGTGTTCTTTTTTCCATTTCCAGGAGTGTATAATGGGAATCATGTACCTGGACATGTTGGAACAATGGATGTTCCCTCAAGTTATGGAAGATTCCCTGGACTTCATTTTCCAACAGGATCGAGTTACACCCTACTGGTACTGTGATGTACGAGGTTTTTTGAATGACTTCCTTCCTCAGCACTGGATCGGTTGCAGGGGACTTGAGGATCCGGCTGTGCACATCTGGCCACCGAGATCTCCCGATCTCACACCCTGTGACTATTTCTTACGGGATTATGTGAAGGAAGCTGCCTCTACCAACCAGTCTGAACAATGTACAGAACCTGATCATTGCTGCCATGCATTCAGTAACAGCAGATATGCTTTTGCATGTGTGGGACGAATTTAGCTAACGTGTCGATGTTTGCCGTGCAGCCAATGATGGCCACATTGAACACTTATAACATTTATCACATTTCTAATTATTAAATAATTATTACAACTAATTAATTACCAGTTATTACAATTATTAAATTGATATCACACAATATGAAAAAAAAAACTTTGAAACTTCCCCTTTTCATTGGTATAAAGATTGTTCATTTTCGATTTTTACTTGAATAAATATGAAGTTTTGAAACTGGGTCCATCATTTATAATAACCCTGTACAATATCTAGAACCAACCAGTGCACACGATGTTAATTTTGCATATTTTACAATAAAGAAATACGCTGATGTTGGTGATATTTTCGCTGAAACAGTAATATTTTGTTGGAAAGATAGTTTAGTAGAGGAAATGAAACTTTTTGATTATCCAGTTTGTACTAGCTTGCTTGGGAGACACAGAAGGACAACATAGATCGATGGTAACAACCACTAGACTAGCTGATCTGAAAAAAGAAGAATGTGTTTCAGAGTAAGAACGAAAATTTACAGTATAGACTCTGACTATCATTTGGGCATTCAGTGCTGGTGGGTTTGAACGATGACCTGTTATTTCACTGAGAGTCTTAATTTATTAATAGCTAAAGTGATTGGTTATATTAATAAGTCAGGTGGAGAGCACCTGCTGCACTACTCATGATGATTTATTCTACTGTGTTTTATTGTATCCAACAGTTATTTAATGAGCATCGAGATAATAAATGTAACTTTGTTTCCAGAGGTTCTTATTATGGGATGTATCCCAGCGGCGACCTAGCAAGAAATGTTAAACGAATATCTGAATTGTTCCAGCAGCACTTCCTTATCACACGCCACTGTTAGATTACTGGTAAGTTTTGTATTTCAGGTACCAATTAAACTGTTCAAAAGACAACAAAATTAATGCAATCAGTGCCTCTGTGTTCTTAAGTGAAACTTTGTGATCGATACTTTTCGCATAATTGCACGTAAAGAAATTTGTCACTAAGAACAGCATTTTATCCATCAGTCGCGGTTAAGACCTTATAGTGTAGGGATGGAGGACAAGTCATCATCTCTGGGCTAGGTAGAAACATATGCTGACTTCTAAAACGTGTACATCCCCTGAGGGACCAGTTTCAGTCTCGCTGGTGGGACAACTTTTATAATTCTTGTCTTTTGTCCCGAAATTCCTGAACTGTTTTCTCAAAGCGCACTTTCCTAGTAGCTATGATTATTATTATTGAGGTCAGTGTTAATAGTATAAAGACTAGTCAAATGAAAACGAGACGGGCTATACAACGAGCATGGCGCTGACCTTGGTAACTCAGGTGGGTGTGTATGGAAATGGCCTCTTTTGGGAATTAGGAAAGAACAGCGCGAACGTCCGCCGGTGTGCCATTTGTCTGCTGTGCTCCACGTGAGATCGGCGAATCGTATGTGCGTCCTGACTTCACCATGGAGGCTGGGAAAGAGGAACAGCGATGTGTAGTGCGGTTTTTGAGTGTGGAAGATGTGTTGTTGTTGTTGTGGTCTTCAGTCCTGAGACTGGTTTGATGCAGCTCTCCAAGCTACTCTATCCTGTGCAAGCTTCTTCATCTCCCAGTACCTACTGCTACCTACATCCTTCTGAATCTGCTTAGTGTATTGATCTCTTGGTCTCCCTCTACGATTTTTACCCTCCACGCTGCCCTCCAATGCTAAATTTGTGATCCCTTGATGCCTCAAAACATGACCTACCAACCGATCCCTTCTTCTAGTCAAGTTGTGCCACAAACGTCTCTTCTCCCCAATCCTATTCAATACCTCCTCATTAGTTACATGATCTACCCATCTAATCTTCAGCATTCTTCCGTAGCACCACATTTCAAAAGCTTCTATTCTCTTCTTGTCCAAACTGGTTATCGTCCATGTTTCACATCCATACATGGCTACACTCCATACAAATACTTTGAGAAACGACTTCCTGACACTTAAATCTATACTCGATGTTAACAAATTTCTCTTCTTCAGAAACGATTTTCTTGCCATTGCCAGTCTACATTTTATACCCTCTCTACTTCGACCATCATCAGTTATTTTGCTCCCTAAATAGCAAAACTCCTTTACTACTTTAAGTGTCTCATTTCCTAATCTAATCCCCTCAGCATCACCCGATTTAATTTGACTACATTCCATTATCCTCGTTTTGCTTTTGTTGATGTTCATCTTATATCCTCCTTTCAAGACGCTGTCCATTCCGTTCAACTGCTCTTCCAAGTCTTTTGCTGTCTCTGAGAGAATTACAATGTCATCGGCGAACCTCAAAGTTTTTACTTCTTCTCCATGAATTTTAATACCTACTCCGAATTTTTCTTTTGTTTCCTTTACTGCTTGCTCAATATACAGATTGAATAACATCGGGGAGAGGCTACAACCCTGTCTCACTCCTTTCCCAACCACTGCTTCCCTTTCATGCCCCTCGACTCTTATAACTGCCATCTTGTTTCTGTACAAATTGTAAATAGCCTTTCGCTCCCTGTATTTTACCCCTGCCACCTTCAGAATTTGAAAGAGAGTATTCCAGTTAACGTTGTCAAAAGCTTTCTCTAAGTCTACAAATGCTAGAAACGTAGGTTTGCCTTTTCTTAATCTTTCTTCTAAGATAAGTCGTATGGTTAGTATTGCCTCACGTGTTCCAACATTTCTACGGAATCCAAACTGATCTTCCCCGAGGCCCGCTTCTACCAGGAAGATGTGTAAGGAAGTGAAATTCATACCCCAATGTCTGCTGTGTATGGCGACCACCATCTGACACGTGCGTGTGTGTTTACGTGGAATAAGCAATTTCGATGAGGTCGGATGTCACTGACAGTAGACAGTCAGGACGAGCTCATCGTGTCATTACCCATTCTATCATTGGTGCAATAGATGCTACCGTCAGAAATGACCGATGGCGGTCGGTGGAAGGCAATCGGCTCATTTTGGACATCAGAGACGGTACCGCTCTCGCCATCTTGACAGAAGATCTCAAGTTGCGGAAAATCTGTGTGCAGTGGATTCCTGTGCAATGGATTCCTCTCAGCCTGACGTAAGATCAGAAGTAGAACAGAATGTCGACATCACTGCATCACATGGAACTGTATCATTATGAAGAATATCGCTTCCCGTCCCGTATTGTCGTGGGAAATGAAACATGGTGTCATCATTTTGAGCCAGAGAGCGAGCGTCACAGCCAGCAATGTAAGCACATGGATTCACCCCCACCGAAAAAAATCTATCAAAGCTGTGCACACCAGCTCCGGGAAATGTCATGATGATCTTTTTCTTTGACTGCAAGGACCCGCTGTTTATTGATTTTTCTGGAACACGGCGCCACAGTTAACACATTTCGCTTTGTCGACAGTTTGCGAAAACTGAAGTGTGCTATCAAGTCCAAACACCCAGGAATGTTGACGGATGGTATCACTCTGATGCAGGATAATGCCCATTCACATGTTGCCAGGGTTGTTTCGACCACACTGCAGAAATTTACATGGGAAGCCCTGATTCATACTCCATACATTCTCGATCTCTCCCCACGCGATTTCCATAATTTTGGACTCCTAAAGAAATACGTACGTGGTCGTCGATTTGCTTCGGAAAAAGAGATGCACGCTTGAGTACAATCATGGTTCTGTAGGCAAAACAAGAACCTTTCCATGAGGGCATTGGGAAAAATGTATTAACAGTTATGGCAATTTCTTTTGAAATAATAAGCAATTTACTTACATTTTTTCATCCGCCTCATTTTCATTTGACCACCACTTATATTTTTGTTGCAGAATAGACGCTTCGGACGTAGCCGAGAAGTAAATACGTACCTGAATCATCATTATTGTAAACTGTGGCAGCAACTCGTCGGTTGATCCCATATCCTTTGAGAACCTGTTGAGTATTCGTCCAGATGGGTTCGTGTCGAAAAAGCGCATAGGGGCTCTCAGTATGCAGCTGAACATCTTGTTGTGCAGATTTCGAGAAGCCCGCATGCACATGTTGAAGAAAGCCACGGATCGTATTTGAGTGAGCACGATGCAGCCGACTACGAGGCCTCCATAGAGCTCCAGGAAGAACTCGCTGGGCGGAAGTGACGCCAGCTCCTCTGCCAACGTCTCGTTGCTACCTTCGGCGGCCTCCAGCTGCATCTGCAGAGACGTTCTCGTCACCTCCGTATTAGACCTGTTGTAATAAGTCATTTAAATCTTTGAAATAAGTCTTTCATTAATAACGTAAAATCAAACTATATTTCACTCACACTCATGAAATATTGGGCCAGTGCATAAGTTCGCAGCGTTTTTCCATAAATTTAGTAAACCAAACAGATACAAATGAGACTTTGGTCATCAAGAATACGCTACAGGCTATTAAAATTGCTACACCAAGAAGAAATTCAGATGATAAACGGGTATTCATTGGACAAATATATTACACTAGAACTGATACGTGATTACATTTTCACGCAATTTGGGCGCATAGATCCTGAGAAATCAGTACCCAGAACAACCATCCCCAATCGTAATAACGGCCTTAATACGCCTGTGCATTGAGTCAAACAGAGCTTGGATGGCGTGTACAGGTACAGCTGCCCAGGCAGCTTCGACACGATACCACAGTTCATCAAGAGTAGTGACTGGCGTATTGTGACGAGCCAGTTGCTCGGCCAACATTGACCAGACGTTTTCAATTGGTGAGAGATCTGGAGAATGTGCTGGCCAGGACAGCAGTCGAACATTTTCTGTATCCAGAAAGGCCGTAGAGGACCTTCAACATGTGGTCGCGCATTATCCTGCTGAAATGTAGGGTTCCGCAGAGACCGAATGAAGGGTAGAGCCACGGGTCGTAACACATCTGAAATGTAACGTCCACTGTTCAAAGTGTCGTCAATGCGAACAAGAGGTGACCGAGACGTGTAACCAATGGCACCACATACCATCAGGCCGGGTAATACGCCAGTATGGCGATGACGAATACACGCTTCCAATGTGCGTTCACCACCATGTCGCCAAACACGGATGCGACCATCATGATGCTGTAAACAGAACCTGGATTCATCCGAAAAAATGACGTTTTGCCATTCGTGCACACAGGTTCGTCGTTGAGTACACCATCGCAGGCGCTCCTGTCTGTGATGCAGCGTCAAGGGTAACCGCCGCCATAGTCTCCGAGCTGATAGTCCATATTACTACAAACGTCGTCGAACTGTTCCTTGCACATGGTTGTTGTCTTGCAAACGTCCCCATCTCTTGACTCAGGGATCGAGACGTGGCTGCACGATCCATTACAGCCATACCGGTAAGATGCCTGTCATCTCGACTGCTAGTGATATGAGGCCGTTGGGATCCAGCACGCCGTTCCGTATTACCCTCCTGAACCCACCGATTCCATATTCTGCTAACAGTCATTGGATCTCGAGCAACGCGAGCAGCAGTGTCGCGATACGGTAAACCGCAATCGCGATAGGCTACAATCCGACCTTTATCAAAGTCGGAAACGTGATGGTACGCACTTCTCCTCCTTACACGAGGCATCACAACAACGTTTCACCAGGCAACGTCGGTCAACTGCTGTTTGTGTATGAGGAATCGGTTGGGAACTTTCCTGATGTCAGCACGTTGTAGGTGTCGCCAGCGGCGCCAACCTTGTGTAATTGCTCTGAAAAGCTAATCATTTGCATATCACATCATCTTCTTCCTGTCGGTTAAACTTCGCTTCTGCAGGAGGTCATCTTCGTGGTTTAGAAATTTTAATGGCCAGTAGTGTATATCCTTCTTCACTATCTGTAATAGTCTGCCAACTCCGGGACATCTTTTCGATTCCGTGACTGTAGAAATCACGTGGTTTTTAGGCGAAGAACCTATGGAGCTTTGTTCGGAGTACATTTTCATCCGAAAAGAAGTTCCTTGACGGTTGATCGATAGAGAGTGGAAAATGTGAAAATCTGGCGGCTCAGAGAAGATTAAAGTGGGTGCGAAATGACTTTCCAACCGAACTCCTGTACAGCGTTTTTTGTCAGTGTAGCAGCATGAGGGCCGGCTTTATCGTGGAGCAGCATCACTTCGCGCAGTCTTCCTGGTCGTTGTTCTTGTACTGCGTCTGCAAGATGTTTTAGTTGTTGGCAATAGATGTAAGCAGTGATGAGTACTTCTCGGGGAAGCGATTCTTAGCACACTACCCAGTCGCTTTTACACAAGATGCATAACAATAACTTTTCCTGGATGCGCACAGGTCTTGGTACTGGGAGTTGCCGCTTTGTTTAGGCTCAACCGTTCCTTTCTATTCCGTATGTTTGCATAACGACACAATTTCTCTTCACCGTATACAGGATAGGAATATTCGCTGTTGTTCTCTAGCCAATTGACAACGAGAGGCAGGGATGCACCTGTGTCCACCCGCTGGCTTTTGTGATTTTGGCCTAGAGCATGTGGTACCCAAACACCTGATTTTTGAATTTTCCGCACTGCATGCAAATGTTGCACGTTGGTAGAGCGATCACAGTTCCAGTTTAAGAATACGCTGACTTGGATCATTGTGGATTAATGCGTTTAAACGGTCTTCATGAAACCGCGAAGATCTCGCTGAACGTGGAGAGTCACTAATGTCGAAACGAAACAATTTTCTTGTCGTGTTCTATCCAGTGGCTTTATCCCCGTACACGACGCAAATGTTTCTGGCTGTCTCCACCGCTGTCACCCTCCTATTGAACTCGAACAAAAGAATATGTGTGTAGTGTTCCAATTTCTCCACTTGCAGCCCCTTTTTCTAGCGTCCACAGCTCCACTCACTGTCTCGAAATCAAAAATTGACATATGTGATTTCAAGTAGCAACAGTGAACTACAAATTAAAAATTACAAACAGTAAATAAACCTGTAACAACCGGAATACCAACAACACACGAAACAAAAACGCTACGAACTTATGCACCAACCGAATAGTGAAACACATAGGTACACCGGGTATCCAGTCTAAATCTCTAGCTTTCTCAGACAGTTTCCAATGAACTACAAGTTTATGACTCAAGATAGTTTAAGATCAAATTTCAACTTACTGCTCCTTCTATTCCAAACTGCAAAGGAGATTATTAGCTCACATAGTATGACTGTCAGAAAATTCTCTTTGGCACTTATTTTCTGTAGGTACCAATTTAGCATTACTTTAGTTTCGACTCGATGATGATAGATACTGAAGCGTACAAATGCTTCATCATCTTTGCTGTCTGTTTCGATGACTTTTACGGGGGCAAAAAGTGCCCACAAAGCACAGAGGCCTAAACTTAGAAGGTCCTCTTTCACATATTTGTTAAGCTCAGTGATTTCTTTGAAGTTGCTGAGAAATATCTTTCAATACTTTATTCTCGTATTGCTCTAGTGATCTCATGCCAGTTGACAATTTCTTTTCTCAGCAGATGTCAGAAATTAATAATACAATTTTAGAGACTTTCCGTGGAAAGCTCATTGTGCTGCACGATAATATTCGAGACACATGACGTGATATGTACTATTCATTCTGCAATAGCGGCAGACAATTATGGAGCCACGACCAAGGAGCTTTCTGAACGTTGGTCGCAGATATTGTAGACAATGTTGGAATCAAGCCGCTACCTGTAATATTAGCATAACTAAAATTTTAGCATTAGACGATTCAGTGACTGCAGGAAAATCTAAAACCGGTCAAATGTACTGCTTTTAACGTTCGTGTAATGACAACACGACCTCGCGTTGCTAATACTTCGTAGCTGTGGTGCCGATGGCTCCTAGGAGTTCACACGCAGAACTGAAGTTATGAGAGAGAACGATCTGAAGAATGAGTGGCAGCAGCGGGCGGCGAGCAGCAGCGTCCAGCTCTCATTGCAGTGAGCGGATCAGCCGAGCGGAGAGCGGGCGACGGCGAAAGCGAAGTGCTGCGCTGTTATCGTCACCCAGCCGACACTTCAGCTTTTCAGGATTCCTTAACTTAATACCCCCGTTTTCTGATGAAATTAATTCAGCCTAATGAAATTAACTTTAACTGTAATGTCACATTTGTGCTAGTATTAACCAGCACAGCATGAGATTTTGTTGAAATATCCAGTCTAGGTGCTACCCAGTGTTCACCACAAGATATCTACCTTTCGCTTGGAGCGATGTGCATATTATACAGGTAAAAAAAAGCTCGTGCGTAAAAGAGTACTGTATTATTATGGCGTTCTCGAGAGGATAAGGCCGGGGAGAGACCACAGCAGCCCTTTGTCTCATCTGGATGATCCTTTCACTCACGTGCTTGACGTCTGGCTGTATGTCTATATCTTTATGGAGGGCTAGGGCAACTCCATTATTGGATTCGCTATTGTTACCACTCCAGTACCGCACATACCCATTTCTCACTGATTTCTACCCACAGCTTTTCCACTTTGTCTCATTCAACTCCAATATCCCGAACTTACGCCTGTCAATAAGACCTACTGGTTCTTCACATTTGTTAGTGAGAAAGGACAAAATCAGGAATGAGGTGAATAGAAAAATAGCTGGTATTGAGGTTCCTGTTACCAGAAACGCAGGCTTCAGTGGTACGAGCACATAATGAGAATGACCAGCGAAAGGCCTGCCAAGAGGTATTTCAACCTGAAGGGCGTAGGAGGAAGACCACGGGGAAGAAGAAGAAAACGCTGGATAGAGATTGCAAGATCAGGTGCGGAGGAGAAAGCACATAAATGAGAACTTGTCCTGGAACAGAAGATGTAGGAAGACAGAAGGAGATGGCAGGCACTTATACATCACCCCCTGGCTACTGAAGTTGGAAAACAATGATGATGATGTTGACGATGATAATGATGAGAGACCACAATGCAGTGGGGCTTACCAGTAGTATCATCAGAGCACCAGTTCAGAAAGGCTTCCACGAACGAAATGGAAGGATCAGAAATTGGCCGCTAGCGTTCTCTTAGTTTCTAAAATGGCCATCAGACTACTAAGAATTTATCGTGACAAAAAATAAAAACACCTGCAGCCGTCCTTATGTTTTTAATTTATTTTGTCGCTACCAGTTTCAACGCATCATTGCGTCATCTTCAGCGCTCCAACCATAAACTCCCCAACCAGGGCAGGGAGTGCTGGCACATTATCTGTGTATCCAGTAACGCTGGCAACTGATGGGTTATGCATGGAGGTCTTAGACAGCCTGAAGATGACGCAATGAAGCGTTGAAACTGGTAGCTACAAAATAAATTAAAATCATAAGGACGGCTGCAGGTGTTTTTATTTTTTGTCACGATAGTAAACGGCCGTCGTCCCAGAGATCTCCTGCTAAAAGGATGGACATACAAAAACTAAGAATTTAGAACAGCAAAATAACAGAATAAAGCTGATGGTGGGCTCACGAGGCCCTTCGTAGCCGGGGGCAATAGACGTATCTCTAACGGGAGCCAGCGCTACAGTTTGGTCAATAATAAGCTCAAAACATATCAGCATAGTATGGACCGTCGAAGAGAGCGAAGTTTTCCGGACAGACTATGGTCGGGAATGCACGGTTGTGGATCTACGGCCATAAAGCGGCACCCCATTAGTGACCAGTGAACGGAAGTTTTCCCGGTAAGCGGAAGCACATGGCAGTGAGGTTTTGTCCGCGCCTACTCGTTATCACCGATTTCACTCAAATTGATGGTACGTGCAGGGCTTCAGTGACGGAGGTGTGAGCTCCAGATGGCCGAGCGTTTAGGAAAAACAGTATTTCCGGCAGGGGTCGGGCGAGGTATGAGCCATTTCTGTTAATGTAGTTTCCAGGCAACTCTTAGCACAGCGGAAAGAACACAGAACGGTAATCAAAGGGTTGTGTGGTTGACTTTCTAGGAGGATACTTTTTTATTTTCAATTTTTACATTGCTTAGTCCGTAAATAAACCGAAAACGTGCTCAACATACGTATTGTGTTGATTAATATTTACGTGAAAATCAGGAGAAGGAAAGGCAAGGGAAAACTTAGGATTTCAAATATATATCCAATGAAGGATCGTTCTGACGGCGTCTAGGAGGACTCTGCTAATAACTTTCCAAGAAGGGATTGTAATTAAAGCGTACGCGACTTCGTCTTCCAATAGCATCATTTTGACCTTAGAGTAGCCCTCAGCAGCTATTGCAACCTGCGAGGTCTATGATTTTAGTCAGGTAAGGAGTTTAATGAAAAAGCTTCAAAACTGCTCTTACCTCATCGAGAGAGAAAAAGAAACCACATCACGAGAAGACTGCACCAAAATAAATTCCATTGCACATCACCAGCTATCCTAGCAAGTATTTAGCGAATTCATGCGTTACGTGTTGTTTGTGCCAAACTGTGTGACGAGAGAGATTGTAAACCAAGTCCGTTTTTCTATAGAAACTTTAAGACAACGAACTAATTGTTAAAATGTGGTGTTTATAACTTGTGCCAGTCACCGACAAAATTACTGCTTCTCTGTTTTTACGATGAATATCACCCTAGCATGTGTAAATCATCAGTTGTAAAATAATCAAAGTAACTAATTTTGCATACGAAGTTCTCATGTCCGCCTTCCTGCAAATTTAATTGCAACCCCGAATTTTCCTTTGCCTTTTGTTTTCATGCCGTCCACGAAAAAAATAATATATATGATACACTGAGCGTTAAATTGCACTATATCTGCAGAGTAAATCACGTAAAAATTGAAAATAAAAAAATTCCTCATAAAGACTCGTGCAGCTTATTTATAAGTCAAGCTTTCCCAGTATACATAACAAAAAATTCTAATCTGACGTAAATAGCCACGGATAAAAATCTAAAGTTTGTCTAAGTTCGTTTAGCTACAACCATTACCTTCAGTGAATTTAATTAATCGTTGCATTCTTCATCATAACACATTTTAGCTGAGACAAATCAGTTTACAAGCACACACGTTCGCGCTCTCCTCGCTGGATGTCTGTTGTTTTATTGCCGTACGTCCATAAAGATGCACATTCGTCTTACGGCGATTTTAGAAACTTCCACGTTCCCTACCTTTGTCCTGTCTTGTTGCCAAATTGTTTCTTGCCCACCCAGCACAGTTTGCACGTTCAAGTAAGTACAGGTCGTTCGCTGAACGCGACTGATACAGGACACTCCAAGAAGCGATAAAGCACTTAAGAGAAGGTGTTGTAAAATATAATGAGCCGAACAAAATGCAGTAGAACAAAGCAAAGCACAAGGCGAGATAAGGAAACAACTTGCGACAAGTTAACATGCGTTGAATGAGCTCTTTACGAAAGACAGTAAGCGTTAAAGCAGGCCATCAGAACCTACAGAAAAACAGCTGCAAGTGTGCGATGTAACAGTCCAGTTATATCTCCTTTTCTATTTTCCCCAAAATATTGATTTAAAACAAGAGAATTTGCGCGAAAAATGTATCCGTTGCTCAGTGGCAGAATAACGGGAACAAGCGGGAAAATTTCTTTTATTAATCTGCGAGTTAAAATATGTTTCAGATTACTGGCTGGCAAAGAACATCTGAGTCTTCACCCAGTATTCCACATCAGGATTGAGTACACGTAAAACTTATGTGGCCGCGGAGTACGGATACAGAATACGGTGAGGCAAACTTCACTCTCAGAAAGAATATTGACACTGTGTTATGATAAAGTCGGTCATTGCTTTGTGTTCCAACTGGACTAACTTCTTTCTGCCATACTGATTTCCTGCTTTATATTCTCAAGGTTAATATAACCAGCTGCAGAGTTTTTAATTTTTATTATGAATGTATCACGAGTGTATCTTCATACTACCTTTGCATTTTATGGAGTATGGGTGAACTGATGATAAACACGTATTCCAGCAGTTATGTTTGCATTAGATTGATATAATCTTTTTACAATGCGAAGTCATAATCGACGCTTAGAAACCAGGACGCCTTCGTATTCGTTAGAATTTCAACTTTAAATCCCACTGTTTAGTGAGAGCCGCCTGGCAGTGGCGAAACATTAAGCAGTCTGACGCTTATTTAGGTTTCCAGCAATGTGTTCTGTGCTGATAAAAATAATACCGGAAGACGATTTACTTTGATAAAACAACCAGTGTACCCCAACCCACAAAAGAATTATTAAAACAAGAAGTTAGAGCGTTAAATCTACTTACCAAATCAACGCCTACACATTTGCTTAATGCTTAATTAAGTCCAATGTTAGACTGCTCAGAGCTCACCTGAAACCATTTTGCACAATCTGCCGTATCAGTCATAGCATGCAAACAAATACTAATAGCTTTCAGTAGGTCAAGGAAAATATTTCTAGTTTCTGACGCAAACTGATCCCATTGTGTGGTTGAAGAAGGAGAACCATAATGGACGTAGTTTTGAGTAAACACAAGTATACCACTCCTATTAGGACACTTTTCAGCATACTTGGCCGTCCTATCTGTCACTGTAGCAGGTGTGATTAACAGAGATTCATATCTTAGCAAGGGCCCACTACGATGTGCATTTTCGTGGAAATCCTTGCTATGCGAGAGAGAGAGAGAGAGAGAGAGAGAGAGAGAGAGAATATAAAATATGCCAATACAGTCAAACTCTACCTAAGTAAACTTACTCCCAGTAGAGATTCCAAAGTAAGCAGAAACTGCACATTATGCTTCACTCAAATTAGTGCGACAAACGCCATTTATTTTGTAGCTGAAGTCACGGTGTGAGGCCTGTGCATCTAAAAGAGACTGTGCATAACCAGCTTATCAATCTGCAGTATTTCCAGTCGTATCCTTACGTCACAAAACGTAACTGAAGTAAACTTTGAGTTTTACAAATGTAACGACAAAAAAAGACTATCGAGTATTACAGATCGATATTGATCTCAACACTGCGCCAACGAGCCAGGTGTATTTTCCAACGTTTCTCAGCCGCGTGAATACTGGTCGTCATAATTGAACGAAGCGAGCTGTCTGCGCTCCGCAGGTACGTTCACTATCGACGCGACACCGGATCCTGCTGACTGAACCACATACCACTGGTATCGCGCCACAGCGACTGCTCCCAGGTTTGCTTAGCTACAGCGTCCAGCACCTTTACATAACGCAGTTAGGAACCTTTTGAGTACAGCCACAATCTCCCCTTGTCACAGCATAATACTGCACTGATTTTATCAAACAGTTATTCGTTCCCTTACAAAAAACAAAGAAAAATTCGTGCTACAAATTATTAGCAAAGCATCGATTTTGAAGTGTCTTACGATGTTGTAATGCTGGACGGAGTTTCATGGATTCAGCCCTTCTACCTACTCGAAGGGCCGTCTGCTGTTTGCCAAGACATCGTATACAAGCCCCAAGCTTACGTCCAAAACACACAACTTTTAGTTTAGTACAACTGAGATTCTGTTATATCCATGGACAAAGCCAAGTCTGAATTGCATTACTAATAACAAAACGGGGAATTGTTAAGGCATTGTCAGTAAAAAAATCGTAAACTATAAAGAGGCAACTGGCCTCGTCATACATCATTTTTCCAGGTTCTTAATTCTCGTTCCAGTACCGGATATGTCCGCAGAAACCGTAGCTCGTGCATTTGTCACCCACTTGGTGTTACCCTATGGAAGTCCTGAAGCTGTACTTACAGATCAAGGCACGAATTTAATGTCTGCATTGTTTACAGAAGTTTGTCGATGTTTCGAATAAAAAAGTGGAGAACGACGCCATTTCATCCACAAACGAACGGATGCCTACAGCGAGTCCACCGTTACGCGCATGCTCTCTTATTATGTCAATAAAAATCACTGACTGGAACAGGTATGTCCAATACGTCACATCAGCTTATAATAGCCTGGTCCATCAAGCTACAGGATATTCCCCTTATGAAGCGGTATGTGGCCGCCCTATGAATTCGCCTTTAGAGATTCACAAACTGCTCCCTGGAATGAAATCCAATGACGTGAAAGGTTTGGCACGACGTCTAACAGCCATTTGGAGGAAAGTGAAAGAGAACAATGCAAAATCCACTGCTCAACAGTTAAAGAGGGATAATCAGAAAGCAAAAATGCCCGAGTACAAGGTAGGAGATCTAGTTACGTTACACAATCCAGTAGTAAAAAAGAGAATAACAAAGAAGTTTACACCTACGTATGAAGGTCCATGCTGTATCACGCGGCTTACTTCGCCGGTAAATGCGGAAATTCAGTTCAAATGGTTCAAATGGCTCTGAGCACTATGGGACTTAACATCTATGGTCATCAGTCCCCTAGAACTTAGAACTACTTAAACCTAACTAACCTAAGGACAGCACACAACACACAACACACAACACCCAGCACACAAATCCCTGGCCCCGCCGGGAATCGAACCCGGGAACCCGGGCGTGGGAAGCGAGAACGCTACCGCACGACCACGAGCTGCGGACGAAATTCAGTTAGCAGAACGCACAGTGATCGTTCATTTCGACAGGTTAACGTTGTACAAGGGTTCCTAACCACCCCCGCTTGATAGTGAAACAGAGCCTGTTACGCCAATAGTTCCACCCAAGAAAGAATGTAATACAACCGCCTAGATCGCATCATAAATATGCTCTAAGATTGAAACACCGCTATGAGTTACGTTCCAGGGATTAGATCCAATATGACATGTGATCAGCAGAAAAAGTCCTGAGTGATGCAAGAGGATTAATTGACAGAAACTACTGTCGTTGCTATATACTTATTTAAGCTGTGCATGTTAGTTATAAGTATACATAAGGATTGGCAACCATCAGTAACAGGATCTACTATGTCACCTGTTAATGGAAGTGATTGCAGTTTTGTAATCATTTTATTACATATCATTTAATGTCTCCAGTAATGTTGTAGCAGTCGAGAATTGAAAACACAAATACTTATTGGTAATGGAATTGAGGGGAAAGTTGTCCTTGCCAATAGAACACGCGAAGTTAAGAATCAGTTAATCTTGTAAATGTCAAAGGGATTCACACTTCGCCTGTTGATTTAGTGAATAGTGACCAGACACAGCTATTAAAGCTTTACCATAAAAACATGACACTAACATGCATTCGTAAATGCCAATAGACCAGTGATAACATACTGCCATCTACCTGTCATTTAAAATACGCCCCATTACATGTATGTTAATGCTGAATGTATACGCGTTGATAATAACAGGAACATGTACATCCAAGTTAAACCACAAATAAGTTACTTTAAAAGTAAAAGGAGTCTTCCTTAAGTGCTATTTTATTGCTTTCATAATGCAATGTTGAAGAGACAAGAGGTAAGTTTTTATGATGCTACGTGTTTCTGTATATTAAATGCTGATGAAAAGTTGCATGGTTACCACCAGGCAGAGCTTGCCAGCCACAACTGTTTGCAGATAGCAAGCTCTGCCTCACCCCACCGTTTAGCAACGCCATACCTCCTTCGCTTCCCTCCTGCCTGCCCACTAAGAGAGTGGCCATTAGGATTTCGCCCCTTCCTGCCGCCTTGCGAAGCTCTGCGCCCCCCACATCTGCAGCCCCTCTACCGCCTCACTTCCAGCTGCCTGAGTCAATGCCATGTCTTTCTCTTGCGCAGAGACGTTCCTGCTCAATCCTCTCCCCCCCCCCCCCCCCTGGCCTGCAGGACACGTGCCTAAGCAATGCTGAAGTAAGCCACCCAGCTGCGCTCCCACACCTGCAATCTTACGGTTGTAGCGTAACCAGTAAATCCAAGAAGATAGTTAAGAAAATAAATTCATCAGCCTACTATTGCTCTACAGATTTTACTTGTCTTACCCAATAATGGACATCTATTCATGTCGGTTATTTAAATTTTCAGTAAAGAACAAAACTGAGAGAGAAAAGAAATTTTTCCTTGTAGACACCGCCTATACTGCCAAAAATAGGAGACGTTGGATTTCAGACCAGTCCCCAGCTGTGCTGTATTACCACTCTTGCGGTTAATAAACAGATCTACACTACTGACCATTAAAATTGCTACGCCAAGAAGAAATGCAGATGATAAAGGGGTATTCATTGGACAAATATATTATACTAGAACTGACATGTGATTACATTTTCATGCAATTTGGGTGCATAGATCCTGAGAAATCAGGACCCAGAACAGCCACCTCTGGCCGTAATAACGGCCTTGATACGAGGTGCGGCTAGAAAAAAACCGGACTGATGCTGGAAAAAACATTTATTTACAATTATTTACAATTTCATGTTATCTCCTTCAATGTACTCTCCTCCTCGGTCTCTACACCGCTCCATACGAATTTTCCACTGTTCATAGCAATGCTGCAGATCATTTTCGGTAAGTCCATACATTACTTCCGTCGCTTTTTCTTTTACTGCTTCAACAGTCTCAAATCTAGTTCCTTTCAAAGCTGACTTGACTTTAGGAAAAAGAAAAAAGTCACAGGGGGCCAAATCAGGTGAGTAGGGTGGATGATCTAAGATGGGAATGTTGTGTTTTGCCAAAAACGTCTTCACTGACAACGCACTGTGAGCTGGGGCATTGTCTTGGTGAAGGATCCATAACTTTTTTCTCCACAAATCGTTCCGTTTTCTCCGTACTCGCTCACGTAGGGTAGCCAGGACGATAATGTAGTAATGCTGATTCACTATTTGTCCCTCTGGTACCCAATCAATGTGCACAATCCCTTTGATGTCAAAAAAAAAAAAAAACAATCATCATTGCCTTGAATTTCGATTTTGACATTCGTGCTTTTTTTTTGTCGTGGAGAACCAGGAGTTTTCCAATGCATCGATTGGCGTTCATGTTGAAACTTTCATGAAGAATCTGCCTAACACTTTCCTTGTCAACTCCTGTTAACTCAGACACTGCTCTGATTGTTAAACGGCGATCTTGTCGAACAAGTTTACCGATTTTTTCAATGTTTGCATCAGTTTTTGCTGACAATGGTCTGCCAGTGCGAGTGTCATCACTGGTGTCTTCGCGGCCATCTTTAAATCGTTTAAACCACTCAAACACTTGTGTTCGCGATAAACAATCATCGCCGTACACTTGCAAAATTTGATGTTAACACGCTGTTCTTTCTGTACACTCAACATTTTCCGACGCACAGACAAAACGTCAACTACTTAAAACAGACGCCACGGGCAGACTGAGTGCAGGAGGCAGATGAAACTCGAGCAGTAGGCGGAGCGAGAGTCACGTGACAGGCCACGCGACTTTCAGCCTTATTGCATTCGTTTTATTGTTTCACCAGTACTAGTCCGGTTTTTTTCTAGCCACACCTCGTACACCTGGGCATTGAGTCAAACAGAGCTTGGATGGCGTGTACAGGTACAGCTGCCCATGCAGCTTCAACACAATACCACAGTTCATCGAGAGTAGTGACTGGTGTATTGTGACGAGCCAGTTGTTCGGCCACCATTGACCAGACGTTTTCAATTGGTGAGAGATCTGGAGAATGTGCTGGCCAGGACAGCAGTCGAACATTTTCTGTATCCAGAAAGGCCCGTACAGGACCTGCAAAATGCGGTCGTGCATTATCCTGCTGAAATGTAGGGTTTCGCAGGAATCGGATGAAGGGTAGAGCCACGGGTCGTAACACATCTGAAATGTAACGTCCACTGTTCAAAGTGCCGTCACTGCGAACAAGAGTTGACCGAGACGTGTAACCAATGGCACCCCATACCATCACGCCGGGTGGTACGCCAGTATGGCGATGAAAAATACACTCTTCCAATGGGCGTTCCCTGCGATGTCGCCTAACGCGGATGCGACGATCATGATGCTGTAAGCAGAACCTGGATTCATCCGAAAAAATTACGTTTTGCCATTCGTGCACCCAGGTTCGTCGTTGAGTACACCGTCGCAGGCACTCCTGTCTGTGATGCAGCGTCAAGTGTAACCACAGCCATGGTCTCCGAGCTGATAGTCCATGCTGCTGCAAACGTCATCGAGCTGTTAGTGCAGATGGTTATTGTCTTACAACGTCCACATCTGTTGACTCAGTGAACGAGACGTGGCTGCAAGATCCGTTACAGCCATGCGGATAAGATGCCTGTCATCTCGTCTGCTAATGATATGAGGCCGTTGGGATCGAGCACGGCGTCCGTATTACCCTCCTGAACCCACCGATTCCATATTCTGCTAACAGTCATTGGATCTCGACCAACGCGAGCAGCGATGCCGCGATACGATAAACTGCAATCGCGATAGGCTACAATCCGACCTTTATCAAAGTCGTAAACGTGATGGTACGCTTTTCTCCTCCTTACACGAGCATCACAACAACGTTTCACCAGGCAACGCCAGTCAACTGCTGTTTGTGTATGAGAAATCGGCTGGAAACTTCCCCCGTGTCAGCATGTTGTAGGTGTCGCCACCGGCGCCAACCTTGTATGAATACTCTGAAAAGCTAATCATTTGCAATTCATAGCATCTTCTTCCCGTCAGTTAAATTTCGTATCTATAGCACGTCATCTTCGTGGTGTAGCAATTTTAATGGCCAGTAGTGTATATGGCATCAAGGAAGCCAGACCTTTCCGTGATATGTATTCTGTGAGTGACCACTGTGCCGGAAACATGTCAGCAAAAGGAACGAGTCTGAGATGCCACTGTACACAGGACCAGTAAAAGCCAAGTTAATGCTAATTCAGAATAACAGCCCGAATATTAGTGTCCAGTTCAAACGTTATTAGCTACTAGGTCCAAGTAAAGGATATCTGAGAGAGTCAAGTCGTCATTACAATCCATGCAGAAGTATAAAAATCCATAAATTACGTACATTTCAGAAGAACAGAGTATCCAAGTGAGTAAATGAATCGTGATAGTTCAGTGAACTTTAACGACGAGTTATCTCAACACCACTATTACGTAAATTAAACTTTAATATGTTGCAACAGTAGCGTTGAGAGTGTTTTATGTGCGTATTAATCAGGACGGACCCAGCGTGAATGCCAGCACTGTCACTGCAGTCGATTGAAACCGGTCGCAGCCATGCTGTCAGCTGTACTGTCAGCAACCTGCAATCCTACGCCTGTCGCATCTTAGCGCCCCAACCTGCATTGAGTCTCAACACAATGCTCAACCACTATATGACGAATACTTTGAATAACTTTACGCACATTTGCAATACTAAGGAAATTACTTTCCTACCTATACACTCTACACATGACTATTGGCCTCTAATTTTATTGCAAACAAAAACACCGACTGGTAAGTTATTTCGACGTCAGCGAGAGGCAACTAGTACCAGTACCAGTATTAAGAAGCAGGTAGGTGAGGAAGTAACAAAGGGAACAACAAACAAAACTCGGCACAAAAGGCTAGGGGACTGCTAACAATTAACCTTACATAGTTATGAGACAAGAAGTACAAATAACTCAGGAAATACTGTACCAAATGTTTAATAATATTAAAGAAGTTAATGGCAATTATTGATCTGATAACTGAAGGAGACATAAAATACTCTAAATTAAACCTTGCTAAAGGAAATGTTAATGAGACACTGGACTATTCCACAGCACTACTCATATCATTGACATAACGACACCTTTCTTGTAGGTAGGCATACCAAAGCCATGTCAGTCTGTATGGAAATATAAACGAGAGCATAAGGGAATAACGGAAGATACTTACACTTAATTTGCTATGAAATGTCTCTGGAGAATTAGGGAGTTTTGTGCAAAGGAAATAATATTTTGTACTTTTGCTTCTGTCTCAGTTTTGCTACCACTTGTGCCACTATAATGGGTTGCCAATTACTTATGTCTATGTATTACTTTTACTATTGTTAATTTTGCCTATGTTGCATTACCAGTTATTAGAGAGTGTTGGTAGAACTTTACCAGCACCAGTAATTGAGCATTTGTGTGAATGAAGCTAGTGTTCCCATGTGTCACTGTGTTGCTGGCATAATGGGGATAATTATTTAAATTGTAGGATTCAAAGTATGCCAGAGGAAGGTCCTGAGTATTGCCCATTATTTAAGTGCTTATTAATAATGTTCTAGTTAAGAAACTATTTTGGAAGGGTAATTTAAGATGTAACCATGTTTTATTTCATTTGTATTTGGATGTTTGTTCAGAGGGACAATCCACATGCCTATCCCCATGATAGATAACGTAAACGGAGTGAATAACGCCCACAGGACTACAGGACGAGCAGACTTCGGCCATACACCTAGTCTGTTGGATGAACAAGAGAACCACAACCCGCAAGGGCGCGTACCTTACGTGACGTGACTGGCAATCGGGCGGAACCCTAGCTGTCTGTGCCATTCCTTAACTTTTCAATTTCGCGCCATAGTCCATACTACCAACTTTCATCTTTCCTCTCTCAACAGAATAACACATGAAGAGTCATGCAATACCCGCAAGGGCACGAACCTGGCGTGACGCGACCGGCAATCATGCAGACCCCTAGCTATGTCGCTTCTTAACTTTTCAATTTTGCGGCATAGTCTGCCCTACCCACTTTCATCTGTCAACTTTCAACCGAATGTCTCTTAGAGTTCATTACCTGGGCGTATTCTAACACAAAACTATTCAGTTCAGGTGAACTAACACAGTTAGACTTTAATCTTTCATGTTGAAGAAGAGTTCACGAGAACAGTGTTCCGTGATTTCTGACAACCGCTGATCAGGCACTACCAGACGCGCATCTAGCCCGCAGCTAACAGCCAGTAAGCGGAAATCTCAGTTCAGAACTTGAGCCTTCTTTGACATCAATCTTCCATTGTAGTTTCTGGAGGATCTGTGATTACTGAAGTAGTATTAACTGTCCCAGGACACTGCGATATACCCAAGGACAGATGGAGTTTTAAGCAACTAGCTGGGCCTGATGAGGCCAGCACCTAGGAGTTATAGAGACGGCGAGGTTAGCCGCAAATGGTGAGAGGACGAAGACGGCGAATTTGGTCGCACAGTAAAGTTCTTTTTATGTGAGAGATTTCGAGTTTTAAATAGAAGTATGTAGTAGCTGTCTTGGAATCGCAGCACTGTTGTATACACAGTTAGTAGGCGATGCCCCGTGCACTATACCTTCATAAAGGAAAAGCCCTTCAGAAATTACGCTTAATTTAGTCATTTCTAATTCCATTCCTTGCACTTTCTGTTTACACTGTGGAAGTCTCTAGCTTATCATCGAGTTTTGTTTTCCTCCTCCAGTTAACAACAGCACTGAATTCCTCCCGGGCCATGTACCTTGCAAGTGGCGGTTAGCGCCCACAGAGCGCCCACGTGATCGATTTATTCCTTCAATTTTCGGTTTCGTAAATAGATCGCCTACCTATCTCTTTCATCTAAGCGTCATCACCCCTCGTATCTCAATATGACTACTACAGTCTAGCAGCGTTCATCCTGCACCTGGGCTACTCTTTGGCTATTCCTCTATTGTAAACAGAGGTTTAACGAGTATCATGATATTTCTTCAATGCTGATGTGAAGCATGCTCTCATATTTCAATTACTACAATTGGAATGTCTTTGTTGTTGTTTGTCCCAATCGCCATGGGACCATTCACATTTAGCAACCCGGGCCTCTCTAGCATTATTCGCTGTGCATCCTGCCCGTTTCTAGGCTGTCCACCCATTGCATTCCTGGCTGTACCACCTTGTTACAGACTTGCACAGTGACAGTACCACTGCAGCAACACTGCTTCTCCCCTATTTTCCCTGGCGTAAGGGTTAAGCAGAATTGCTTTACATACACACACTAGTAGCCCTGGATATTTGACACTGTCCTCCTACACTAACACTTTCTACTGTCGAGGCTATGCATCCTTTCATAGTTCCGGGCAACAAGATGCCCTACCTGCACCAAACTGGTGACTTTTTTCTTCGTGATTTTCAACCATGACTTTATGATGTTTATCAAATATAATGAAGCATGAGAAACGTCTCCTCATAATGTGATCATTATCAAACTTGGATAGTCAGACTAAAGAGGCATTTAACTTTGTTTACTTATTGATATGGTATATGTAGCAATGTAATATGATACTTGTGTACCTCATTTATGTATGTTTATGTAATTTTAAACAGAACCAACTGTAAAAATGCATCTAGCTTGATGTCATGCATGATCTCACTTCTGCCATATGTCGCTTTGACATTGCTGCCGTGCTGACCCCCACACGCATTATTAGAGCATTAATAACCTTCCATGCCACTATGGCTTACTCATTTAGTATATGTGTCCATTTATCTACGTTCTTTCTACCTGAAAGCTCAATTGTGATTCCCTTGTCAAATGTTTTGCCTGCTTTATCTAACATATCAAATGATCACCTCTTAATATCAATTGATGACCTTTTAAAACATGAACAAGGAGAGATTTCTTATGATCGCCTGTTAGCACACCTAAATCTATGGTAAACAGCCACTAAATTACATACAACCATTATAGCCAGTGCCACGCAACCCCAGGCTGTTCTTATTATTGTGCTGATATGGAACTTGGACAAAAAGGGATTTTGCAAACATTCTCTCCAATGGTTCCTGTTGTAACTATGACCAGGACGGTTGCGGGGTAGCACTGACGGAAGGCGCGGCGGGACCCGCAGAGAGGCCCGTGAACAACAACACAGCGGAAAAAGACGGACACAACCAATGTAGGACAGAACGAATACAAGAAGACTGAACTACAGAGTCACAAGGAAACAAACTCGTACACGAAGCAGGAAGAAAGCAGTCTAGCGCAAGCGAGGTGTAAACCGACGTAAGCGAGATTAGACTGACTGGCTGAGCTTTTTTTTTTTCTTTTTCTGTATTGTGATTTCATTCCCCTGCCTCATATGGGCAGGGGAGGGCTGTCAGCGGCACAATCCGCCGCTCTTCAGCTGAGTGACATGACAACTAAAATAAAATAAAATGTTACATACATAAGGCGATAAAAAAGGGGAACGTAAAACAGAGTAAAGGGAGAAAATGGAGGTAAAAGTAGACTGACATGGAGACGTTCATGGGGGACAGTTAAAAAAGTCACCAGAAAGTTAAAAAACACAGTTGGCGATTCTTAAAACACAGAGAAGACACTGAATGGACATGCACAGGTTTAAAGTCGGCCACAGTATTAAAAACACTCCAGAACAGCACACTTAAAACCCACTTGTGACCTGTCGAGGGAAAGGTCAGAGAGGATGGAAAAGGAGGGGAGAGCAAGGGGCAGCAGGGGAAGCGGCGGGATGAAGAGAGTAGGGGCGTCAGCGGGTACACGAAGAGGCAGGAGACACGTGGGGTGGGAGATGAAGAGGGAAGACAGGGCAGGAGGGAATGCAGAGACACTGGCTGGCGCTTAAGTACGCTCTCAGGGACGCCGCTATTGGCCGCTGTGACCACGTGTTCCACCGTGGCGCCCCCACACTAAAAGCGGGCGAGGATGCGAGCGCCGCCACAGCTTGCGGCGCGATGGTGTAGAGACCTCTATGGGTCTTCGACATCCATGACGTCTGGCGCGGATTCAAATTCCGCGGCGCGGGGTACCAGAGTTCCAGAACCCCAGTCTCAGGGCGAATATCGACCATGACTATAAGAAAGAAACTATCAGACATGTGCCCTCCGTTAGTTTTAAGAGTGCAACTGTGTTATCTACCAATGTGAACACTTGTGCAGTGTAGTGAAGTGCTCCCCTAGTGTTGACTCTCTTTTTAAATGTGTTTGAAACGTGTGGACCTCTCCTCATACCACACTGTGCTGAGTTCCAGTGAACGGGCTTGGCCACAGCCACGGCCCCTCCCGCCGGCAGCCTTCACACTGCCTGCTGAGAACAACACAACACGTCGCCTCACGCTACTCATCCTTGTGTGTGACGTCAGTGGTGATATGTTCACATTTTCAAACTATTGAAGCAGAAAAGACACTTTAACTTCATCCTAGAAACAAGAACACTCGGCATGTTTGCCTCATTCAAACTATTATTTTCCAATGTGTTTCGTTCATGTATTTAATTAATGTAATTTTGTTTTGATGTTTTATGATGATTATTCCTTGTTCTTGCATACACATAACATTGTTGACGTGTGTAGGTCCCTCTGCGACCCCTAGGAGGTCTTTGAAGTCACCACACCCTCCCATAGGTTAAGGCCTCTGCCGTCTTCTGTGGGAGCCTAAATTGATCATCATACGGAGCGAAATCACATACGTTCTCCACTACCACAGAAGGGGGAGGAGTGTAAGGATGACTCCTATAGTAGGAGATTTTATTTTCTTCTTTATTCGCTTTCAAAATATAACTTTATTTTTCTTGTTACAGCCAAGCCTCGGCCGGCAGCTTCGGCTACCTGTAATTTTTCCATTCCTAGGTCTGGGAACAGCAAGTCAGCAAGCATCTCGATCACGCACCTCCTTTGTGTGCTGACAAGGTAACGCCGCCTCTGAGACGCTGAGCAGGCCACGCTCTGGAAATTTCCATGCGACCCTGCGGGTTTTTCAGCTTCTGACCAATCAGGGCTGAGGAAGCTGTGTGGCCATGCTGGATGTACGTGGCTGCCTGACACAGGTCTCGCTCACTTGATCGCGCACCCTGTAGCAGTCAACATCTCCTTCCATTCCCGGTGCTGCAGCACTGCGGACTTTGTCTTTCCAGACACCACTTTTCCGTAACTATGCGAACTACGGTTCGCCCCTGACTAAGCTCTGGCTCACTCTCGCCTCCCTAGGCCTGACTATGTGACCCTTTAGAAGGCAAAAGTGGCCAATAAAGACTTATTACTTAAAATCTTCCCAATGGTTCTTTGACGCCCACCGCCACCTGCACATCGGGTAGGGTTAAGGGAAATTCATCTGATAGATGTAAAGGATTTAAAAAGGAAACGATAGAGAAACCGATGGAGGGTTACAGGAGTGGTGGTGCCACAATATAATTTACCAGCTAACTGTGGAGTCCCATGTACAAGGGTAAAAGACGTAGCTTGCTTCAAGTGTAAGCGGCAGGACCACTACGCTAAACTTTGCCATGAAGGGCCCTGGCACACCTGGAGAAAAAGCAGGGTGCCAGTATTTAGCAAAACCGGCAAAGTGGTGCAGGGAAACTAAGAGGCGGCAAGGCCGCACAGTCGGGCCTTCTTGCGATAGGTAAACCCACAGTTAAAGTAATCGACTGTGCAACAGAGAATGATGTTTTAATATTGTATTGCATAGAGTTAAACAGGTATTTGAAGTTATTAATAGACAATGGAGCACAGTTCTGTTTGCTCAAGAGAACAAGTATCCTGGTAAAAAGTACACTTAGGATCAATGGAGCAGAAAGGCTCGGCTTAAGGGCGTGACCAGTGAAGACGTCAGTACAATAGGCACGGTACAGATACACTTAAGTGTGGACGGTACAGAGAAAGTAGGATAGAAATTTCATGTGAATGGGAGAGGACTAGATATTTCGTACGACGGATTGATGGGCAGAAATTTCTTGACAGAGCATAGAGGCAAGTTAGATTACGCAGGTAAAGTAATAAGACTGAAAGGGCGAGATATACCCTTAATAGTAGAGGAGGAACCAAAGAGATATGAGATCGAATCAGATTCAGAAGTAGGCGAGTAAATAGGGCCCCAAGAGGAAAAAATAATGTTATTGAATATGAAACTTCCTGGCAGATTAAAACTGTGTGCCGGACCAAGACTCGAACTCGGGACCTTTGCCTTTCGCGGGCGAGTGCTCTACCAACTGAGCTACCTAAGCACGACTCACGCCCCGTCCTCACAGCTTTACTTCTGCCAGTACCTTGTCTCCTACCTTGGAAGGTGGAATGAAACGTACCACGGGGAATCGAAAAAGCGATGATTATTCCAAGGCTGGGTATTGCACAAGGGGTGGATGTACCCGAATCTTTAGTAAAAGTGCGAAATGGTAAATGCATAGTGAGTGCATTGAACGTGTCAGAGGACAGAGTTCAGTTAGGAAACGTCAGAAAGGTTCGTAAAAGTACGCGAAGTAAAAGGTAACACGGACGTCTTAGGAAAGACGGAAAGTCGTGCTAGTCTGTTGCGAAGGCAGTTAAGAGTGGATCACTTAAACGCCGAAGAAAAAAAGCACTCTAGTAGAGGTTTGCGCGGAGTACTGAGATGTATTTCATTTACCAGGAGACAAATTGTCCTATCCTATCGCAGTGAAGCACAGGATACCAATTGCGCCGGAACATGCGGGGAAGGTAGTAAATGCTACACCGTGTAGGATCCCTGAAACGCAAAAGGGAGTGCTAAAGGAGCAAATAGAACAGATGTTAAAAGATGACATAATTGTCAAAAGTAAGAGTGCCTGGAACGCACCGTTGCTATTGGTTCCTAAGAAGTTAGACGCCAGTGGGAAGCAGAAATGGAGAATCGTAGTGGACTACAGACAATTTAAATGACATCACTGTAGGCGATGCGTTTCCACTACCGAGTATCTCCAATATTTTGGACCAGCTAGGGCAAGCAAAATACTTCTCGACGCTTGACCTTGCAAGCGGATACCATCAGACACTGACGGATGAGAAGGACAGAGAAAAAACTGCGTTCAGTTCGAACTATCAACATTATGAATGTAAGAGAAAGCCGATTGAACTGAAGGGAACCTAAGGATGTTTGCAGAGACTGATGAATACAGTCTTGGCAGGTTTGCAAGGCGTGAAATGTTTTGTATATTTTGATGACATAGTATTCTATGGGAAAAACCTGCAGGAACATAACGAAAATCTCCGGGAAATATCTGACAGGTTACGAGAGCACAATTTGAAGATGCAACCAGACAAATGTAAATTCCTGAGGAAGAAGGTAATCTTCCTAGGTCACTGTATTACTGACAAAGGAATATCACCGGATATGGCAAAAGTAGACAAGGTGAAGTTCTCCCCACAACCGAGAAAAACCAAAGAATTAAAATGGTTTCTCGGATTAATAGCTTATCACCGCCGTTTCATTACAAAATTTAGCAATATTGCGAAACCCCTCCACGAGCTCTTAAAGAAAGGAGTGGAGTACCAGTGGAGCGAAAGACAGAACAATACGTTCGAAGAGCTGAAAGAGAAATTAATAAATCCTCCTGTAATAAATCCAGAAACTGATAAACCTTCCGCTACTTCAGTACCCCGATTTTACGAAACAGTTAATCATCACAACCGACGCGAGTAACGCAGCCCTGGGAGTCGTGTTATCGCAAGGAAAGAAGTTTGGCGAAGACTTTCCCATTGCATATGCATCCAGAACACTGAACAAAGCAGAACAAAACTATAGTACAACGGAAAAGGAATGTTTGGCTATAGTGTACGCGGTAAAACAGTTTAGACCGTATGTATATGGCCGAAAATTCACTGCGGTGACAGACCATAAGCCACTAACGTGGATATTTAGTTTCAAAGATCCGAGTTCGAGACTCCTGAAGTGGACACTGAAGCTCGAAGAGTATGATTATCAGGCAATACACAAGTCAGGAAAGCTAAATAATAGTGCGGATGCTTTAAGCAGAATAAGGCATGACGGGAAGGAAGAGATAGATGTGAAGCAGAATATGGAGGCAGAGAAGATCTCTGTAGCACATGCAAGTGGTGAACAAATTTCCGTAAACGTGCGACAAGCGCAAGTGTCGGCTGAAATAGGACAGGAAACGATAGCGAAGAGGAAATTAGTCCTGAGGAAAAAGAATATAATAAAAGAGATAGATGATAATCCCTTAGGAGGGCACCAGAAATGCACAGGACACTCGAAAGAATCAAGGCGTACAAGCAGTAGCGCGGAGTGAAGCGTGACATTGAAAATTATATTAGGAAATGTCCGTCATGTCAAAAGACTAAAAACACACATGAAAACAAGGATGCCATTAGAAATTACAGACACACCAGAAACAGTATTTGAAAACTGCGCGATGGATATAGTGGGTCCTCTACATGTATCCAGTAAATGAAAAAGGTACATGTTAACATTTCTGGGCGATTTAAGTAAGTTTACTTTAGCAGTTCCAATTGAAAAACAAGACGCCGAAACGGTAGCTAAAGCGTTTGTGGAAAACATTGTATTAAGACATGGAATTCCATCAGTTTTGTTAACGGATCAGTGTAGGAATTTTCTGAGTGACGTTTTTAAAAGTGTGTGTAAGTTGTTGAGGGTTAAGCGTATACATAACACAGCTTACTAACCAGAATCAAATGGTGCACTAGAAAGAAGTCATAGAACACTTGTAGAGTATCTCAGACACTTTGTAACAGTCGATCAAAGTTCTTGGGACACTTGGGTGCCGTATGCAATTTTTGTGTTCAACACTACAGCACATAGCAGCACAGGTTGTACACCATCCCAGCTATATATGGATGAAAGGTCAACATACCAGGAGTACTGCAGCAGGAAACACAACAGGTAAGTTAGATTATGAATCGTATGTAAATAGGCTAAGAGCGACAATGCAGGAAGCCCACAGAGTGGCTAGAGACTCGATTATAAGGAGTAAGAAAAACGGTAAAGGACAGTATGACATGAAGCAGAATCCAAAAAAAATTCAAGGTAGGAGATAAAGTGTTACTGCACGATGAGTCGGTGAGACGTAGTTGTTGTTGTTGTTGTGGTCTTCAGTCCTGAGACTGGTTTGATGCAGCTCTCCATGCTACTCTATCCTGTGCAAGCTTCTTCATCTCCCAGTACCTACTGCAACCTACATCCTTCTGAATCTGCTTAGTGTATTGATCTCTTGGTCTCCCTCTACGATTTTTACCTTCCACGCTGCCCTCCAATGCTAAATTTGTGATCCCTTGATGCCTCAAAACATGTCCTACCAACCGATCCCTTCTTCTAGTCAAGTTGTGCCACAAAGTTCTCTTCTCCCCAATCCTATTCAATACCTCCTCATTAGTTACGTGATCTACCCACCTTATCTTCAGCATTCTTCTGTAGCACCACATTTCGAAAGCTTCTATTCTCTTCTTGTCCAAACTGGTTATCGTCCATGTTTCACTTCCATACATGGCTACACTCCATACAAATACTTTCAGAAACGACTTCCTGAGACTTAAATCTATACTCGATGTTAACAAATTTCTCTTCTTCAGAAACGATTTCCTTGCCATTGCCAGTCTACATTTTATATCCTCTCTACTTCGACCATCATCAGTTATTTTACTCCCTAAATAGCAAAACTCCTTTACTACTTTAAGTGTCTCATTTCCTAATCTAATCCCCTCAGCATCACCCGATTTAATTTGACTACATTCCATTATCCTCGTTTTGCTTTTGTTCATCTTATATCCTCCTTTCAAGACACTATCCATTCCGTTCAACTGCTCTTCCAAGTCCTTTGCTGTCTCTGACAGAATTACAGTGTCATCGGCGAACCTCAAAGTTTTTACTTCTCCATGAATTTTAATACCTACTCCGAATTTTTCTTTTGTTTCCTTTACTGCTTGCTCAATATACAGATTGAATAACATCGGGGAGAGGCTACAACCCTGTCTCACTCCTTTCCCAACCACTGCTTCCCTTTCATGCCCCTCGACTCTTATAACTGCCATCTGGTTTCTGTACAAATTGTAAATAGCCTTTTTTTCCCTGTATTTTACCCCTGCCACCTTCAGAATTTGAAAGAGAGTATTCCAGTTAACGTTGTCAAAAGCTTTCTCTAAGTTTACAAATGCTAGAAACGTAGGTTTGCCTTTTCTTAATCTTTCTTCTATGATAAGTCGTAAGGTTAGTATTGCCTCACGTGTTCCAACATTTCTACGGAAACCAAACTGATCTTCCCCGAGGTCCGCTTCTACCAGTTTTTCCATTCGTCTGTAAAGAATTCGCGTTAGTATTTTGCAGCTGTGACTTATTAAACTGATAGTTCGGTAATTTTCACGTCTGTCAACACCTGCTTTCTTTGGTATTGGAATTATTATATTCTTCTTTAAGTCTGTGGGTATTTTGCCTGTCTCATACATCTTGCTCACCAGATGGTAGAGTTTTGTCATGACTGGCTCTCCCAAGGCCATCAGTAGTTCTAATGGAATGTTGTCTACTCCCGGGGCCTTGTTTCGACTCAGGTCTTTCAGTGCTCTGTCAGACTCTTCACGCAGTATCTTATCTCCCATTTCATCTTCATCTACATCCTCTTCCATTTCCATAATACTGTCCTCAAGTACATCGCCCTTGTATAAACCCTCTATATACTCCTTCCACCTTTCTGCCTTGCCTTCTTTGCTTAGAACTGGGTTGCCATCTGAGCTCTTGATATTCATACAAGTGGTTCTCTTCTCTCCAAAGGTGTCTTTAATTTTCCTGTAGGCAGTATCTATCTTACCCCTAGTGAGATAAGCCTCTACATCCTTACATTTGTCCTCTAGCCATCCCTGCTTAGCCATTTTGCACTTTCTGTCGATCTCATTTTTGAGACGTTTGTATTCCCTTTTGGCTGCTTCATTTACTGCATTTTTATATTTTCTCCTTTCATCAATTAAATTCAATATTTCTTCTGTTACCCAAGGATTTCTATTAGCCCTCGTCTTTTTACCTACTTGATCCTCTGCTGCCTTCACTACTTCATCCCTCAGAGCTACCCATTCTTCTTCTACTGTATTTCTTTCCCCCATTCCTGTCAATTGTTCCCTTATGCTCTCCCTGAAACTCTCTACAACCTCTGGTTCTTTCAGTTTATCCAGGTCCCATCTCCTTAAATTCCCACCTTTTTGCAGTTTCTTCAGTTTCAATCTGCAGTTCATAACCAATAGATTGTGGTCAGAATCCACATCTGCCCCTGGAAATGTCTTACAATTTAAAACCTGGTTCCTAAATCTCTGTCTTACCATTATACAATCTATCTGACACCTATTAGTATCTCCAGGATTCTTCCAGGTATACAACCTTCTTTTATGATTCTTGAACCAAGTGTTAGCTATGATTAAGTTATGCTCTGTGCAAAATTCTACAAGGCGGGTTCCTCTTTCATTTCTTCCCCCCAATCCATATTCACCTACTATGTTTCCTTCTCTCCCTTTTCCTACTGACGAGTTCCAGTCACCCATGACTATTAAATTTTCGTCTCCCTTCACTACCTGAATAATTTCTTTTATCTCGTCATACATTTCATCAATTTCTTCATCATCTGCAGAGCTAGTTGGCATATAAACTTGTACTACTGTAGTAGGCATGGGCTTTGTGTCTATCTTGGCCACAATAATGCGTTCACTATGCTGTTTGTAGTAGCTAACCCGCACTCCTATTTTTTTATTCATTATTAAACCTACTCCTGCATTACCCCTATTTGATTTTGTATTTATAACCCTGTAATCACCTGACCAAAAGTCTTGTTCCTCCTGCCACCGAACTTCACTAATTCCCACTATATCTAACTTTAACCTATCCATTTCCCTTTTTAAATTTTCTAACCTACCTGCCCGATTAAGGGATCTGACATTCCACGCTCCGATCCGTAGAATGCCAGTTTTCTTTCTCCTGATAACGACGTCCTCTTGAGTAGTCCCCGCACGGAGATCCGAATGGGGGACTATTTTACCTCCGGAATATTTTACCCAAGAGGACGCCATCATCATTTAATCATACAGTAAAGCTGCATGTCCTCGGGAAAAATTACGGCTGTAGTTTCCCCTTGCTTTCAGCCGTTCGCAGTACCAGCACAGCAAGGCCGTTTTGGTTAATGTTACAAGGCCAGATCAGTCAATCATCCAGACTGTTGCCCCTGCAACTACTGAAAAGGCTGCTGCCCCTCTTCAGGAACCACATGTTTGTCTGGCCTCTCAACAGATACCCCTCCGTTGTGGTTGCACCTACGGTACGGCCATCTGTATCGCTGAGGCACGCAAGCCTCCCCACCAACGGCAAGGTCCATGGTTCATGGGGGAAGTGTGACGTGGTAGATCTCGGAAATTAGATTCGCAATTGAGAGAGGTCCATTTGAAGTATTAAAAGTGATCCTAATGCAGTAATAAAAAAAAACTAAGAGAAATAAGGGAACAAAAGTACATGCCAATAGGTTGAAACAGTTCTTTTAAATTTCAGGTATGGCACTGAAGTGGCAAGTTGGTACCGACATACAACATCACTGCATCAGAGTCTGCAACTAACGATTTCCAAGTGACACAGTTTCCAAGGTCATCAGGATTATACTATGATAACATAGGACAAGTAGAAATGCATAGTACCACATGGAGAATTGTTACGTATGTGAATCTAGATGCAATAACAGAGAGGTTTCAGAAGGCGGAAAGGTACGGTATGGCAGCAGTACAAAAGTGCCGAGAAACACTAAAACAACTAAACGTGGGATTAATAGAGTGTAGGTTACTAGATCAATCAACAAGTGCCACATCACGTGGAAAAGATTACGGGTTTGCAACAATTAGTACTACAACTCACAAAACATGAAACCAGTAGGAAGAGAGGAGTATTCAACTTCGTTGGGCAGGTGAGTAAAATACTATTCGGGACATTGGATGAAGCAGACGCAGCATGCTAAAAAGAAAGAATAGACACTATGGAGAGAAACTCAGAAGCGTTGCTGAGGTTAACAACGAAACAGGTGGCAGTGGTAAGGGCCACATTGGCAGGAGTGAACAGGACAGTGTATGCGTTAGAATCAAACAAACATGATTTAGAAACAGGCATGCAAGGATTAGAGCGGTTCATGAGAGAATATGTAAAAGAAACACACATGGGTTTCAAAGGTGTAGCGTCCTTTGCCACAGTGATAGAACAGGTATTACAATTAGAGACCGTGTTTGGCCAAATTGAGGAGGAATACAAACAAATGATAAACGCTATTGTAAATGCTCAAAAGGGAATACTGCAGCCTCACATCATTAACTCAGTCCAAATTGTAAAATACTTAAGTTTAATACGGGATGAACTAAAAGATGTAAAATTTCTTGTTCCTCTAGCTGAATCCTCAGGTTACCTATTATTAAGAATAATTGATTTAGATGCCTTCATCTCGGTTAGTGTACTAGGGTATGTAATTAACATTCCTTTGATAGATAATAATAATTTCAACCTGTATAGAGTACTTCCATTGCCTAAAGAGATCACAGAGATGAAAGGGAGATATGTGTACATACAGCCAGAAAAAGAATTCTTAGTAATATATGAATCCAAACGGCAATACGCGAAACTTTCCGCGGATCAACTAAAATGCACAGAACTAAGTAAGAATAGGCGACTGTGCAGACAGTCATTTGACTTGCTAGTAGAATTTGACGAAAAGTGTGAAGCCAGGTTGTTGCTACCGATAAGAGAAATTCCGGAAGATTGTGTGGTAAAAGTGGTCGCACTGAATCAGAGCCTTTGGACATATCTAAAAGTAATGAATGTCTGGCTATACGTAGCTCCTAAGGAAGAAGGCTTACGCGGTGGTCTCGCGGTTCTAGGCGCGTAGTCCGGAACCGTGCGACTGCTACGGTCGCAGGTTCGAATCCTGCCTCGGGCATGGCTGTGTGTGATGTCCTTAGGTTAGTTAGGTTTAAGTAGTTCTAAGTTCTAGGGGACTGATGACCACAGCAGTTGAGTCCCATAGTGCTCAGAGCCATTTGAACCATTTTTTTTTAAGAAGGCTTAACGGTACTATGTGGAAAGGAAACACCAAAGAACCTAATAATGAAAGGGGTAGACAACATGAGTTTCTATAGTAAATGTAAGGGATATGGAAACAGAGTGTTCATACAAACAGAGTAATTCACAGTAATGTAACAAAGAAGGACATAATACCGCAGATTAATCTAGAATTCGATTGTTGCGTTGTAAATGAAGAAACGCGAGATGTCTCAGTGTTAACGTCTGATTTACCATTGGATCATGTAGTAACGCAGTTAGACGATTTAAAAATCGCAAGGAAAAGATTGGATGATGTCCAGAGAACGGCAGAGAGACAGGAGGAAGAACTGAAATATTCCATGTATTTCACACACTATTCCGTAACCACGTATGTGTCAGTAGCAATAATTATCCTTATTACAACAACATGCTGTTGCAAACAATGCAGATGTTTCAAAGACTGTTTTAAAAGCATATGGAAATATTTTGAAGACAGTGATTGTTGTAGTAAAGTATGCATAAGAAACACCATTGTAAACCAATACCCAGAAACTAGTTTAACTAGAAGACAAAGCAATAAAGGGGCTGAAGATGTAGTAATATATGAAAGGTGTGGAAAAGGCCAAGAAAAGGCACTCTTGTTCAGAAACAGACATTAATTAAAAGTAAATATGTATACCAAAAGTGTAATTCAAAAAATTTAAAGTAATAGTTGTCTTATAAAATATTTAACGTCAGTGTATCACTGTTCCTGTCCATGCTTAATGAAGTTGTAGTTGAAATGTAATTGTAGTTACCAATGTTTAATGAAAACTGTATAATTATATGTATCAATGTTTAATGAAACTGAATTTTGATATAATTTTATGGAATAATGTATGTTATCCATGTATAATGTAACTGTGTTTTACCTAAGGTTTAATGGACTTGAGTTTACCAAGGGTGTAATGAAAATATAACATGTCAAGTGCTGATGTAACAAACGAATGTAAAATCTGTAAAGCACGTAATAGAAAAAGAAAAGAAAGTCACAATTGGCGCTACTCTGAGGAGTAACGCCAATTTCTCTGGCAAGGGATGTGTTGTAATCTCAGGCAGTACGACGGAAATAGTACGTAAACATTAAGTGAGTTAAAATGTAAAGCTGGACGCCGAACGTGGCATATGGGGTCATAAACACGACGCAGCTGAGCAGCCGAGGCGGAAAACTGTCGGGCAGTTGCCCGTGATAAGGAAGTAAGCAGACTCCAAGTTATAAAGAGACAAAAGAAGCTTTGTGTAGGGGACCCGTGATAAGCAGTCAATTAGGCATATCAACAGAGAGCACTTCTGGTTAGAGGGAGAAGTCTGGGAGCGGAGAGAGAAAAAAAGCAGGGCCCATGGTGGGGACAGCATTACGTCATGAGGGGCCAATGAGGGGCTCAGGCCACAGTGCGTGACCATATAGGGAGAGGCACCTCTATCCCTCCACCCAGCCCTGAAAAAAGTAATGAAATTAATACTTAAACCATACCAAATAAGGACACGTTACCTTCGACGCTTCGTCATGCCAAGCGCTGGCGGGGTCGAAGGGGGAAAGCTAACGAAACTCGGGAGCAAGCCACTCCGGCTCTCTCTCTCTCTCTCGAGGTTAGGCTCCCGGTAGCGACATAAGTCAGCGTGGATAGCAGCAGCCGACTCGGGCTGAGGAACGGGCTGCAGGCAGGCAGCCGGAGATAGTGGCTGATGGGCGTTTAGGTCATAACCGCGGGACTCTGACGTAGGGTGGTAGTGTGGACAGTGAATACTGAAAAGCTTCTATCAGGCAATCGGAACGGTAAGTTAGTCACCGTCTCTGTAATAGACTCGGCCATTCTGCAGGTACAATCACTATGCAGTTAGGGTGATCTGTTTTCCTTTATGAATAAACCAGGACATGTGTAACGCTCGCAAAGAGTTTAATTCCACCCACTTCCTAGCATTGTACCTTCACACCAGGGATTTCAACATCTTAGCCAGATCAAAGTCTGCCTCTCACTAAGATCAACCGGCTAAATCGTTTCACGTACCGTGTCGCTCAATCCCTTGCAAAACCCACGCTTGGGACGCGACAGCCAACTTTTTGGGTAGTGCCTTCTTCGATTCCCCATGCATCTGACGTGTCCCAGGTATGAGAAGGTGATGTCAGTGTGATTGTGTACTACAAGGACTCGGTCCAATGTACCGGCAAAATGTAATATTTTTCGCGAAGATGTCCCCGGAACGTGCCTGACTACCTTGGGATTCAGAGTGTGTCCGTCCACAAGTTGGCAGGACGCGGATGCCATTTTGTTTGTTCCTCCAGGAGGCCGTTTTCTGTAATTCCCTTTATATTTTGTTTGTTATCGATGCTAATTATACATCATTACACAATTATACATCATTACAGTTCTACATCATTACACAATTAAAAAAAATTGTTTGATACATGATCTGAAAAAAAACTGATGTTGAAAAAGTATAATTATATATGTTTTCAAGAATTTTTTTTAATTTATGAAGAAGTCCGTCATTTATTTTTAGAACAACGGAGGTTTTTATTTGCTTTGTCATTATCTTAAAGAAAAAAGCTGGTAGAGCACTTGTCCGCGAAAGGCTAACCGTGTCCGGAACACAGTTTTAATCCGTCAGGAAGTTTCAAGTATCTTACAATTTTCCTGGTTGTTAAGAGCCAAACTACCATTTTCATTTTTGAAGCAAAGACTTTTAGACTGAGAACCGGTTAGTTTTGTATCGAATGTTTTGTAAAAGTTTCTTGTCTTGTTCTTTTGAAAGTCGTTTTCGATTTCTAAAAGTTACGCATTTTCGTAGTTTCTTTTAGTTCGTCGGATTAATTTACATGTTTCTTTTCTTACAGTCAGAAAGGTGTTGTACATATATTCAGTTTTGTTATTATTCCAATTTTTGAATGCCTCAAGCCTAAACTTAACTGCTGTTTCACATACAATGTAAGCTTCCACGGCCGGCATTGTCTTCACTTAAAACTTCCGGGCTGACAGGCCGTGGTCGAAGTATAAAACTCTCTCCTGACGTTTCCTCTCCGACTGCGGGAGACATCCTCGGAGGTAAAGCGCTTTACCTCCGAGGATGTCTCCCGCAGTCGGACAGGAAACGTCAGGAGAGAGTTTTATACTTCGACCACGGCCTATCAGCCCGGAAGTTTAAAGTGCTGTTTCACAAACAGCTTTCCACCAAGGGTGTTTTTGTTTCTTTCGAAGTTGAAAAAAGGGAAAAAACAGAGAAAAATGTTAGTAAGGCAAGAAGCTGCCTTATCGAAGGTTGCAGCTTGGCATAGCGCTGGGTGCGAAACTTTTTTTTCCCCCTCTTTCTGTTTGCAACACATTCCGAGACTTCGTTAATCGTCAAAGTTAAGCATTTTTTCTGAAATATTCGTTGTTATTTACACGTAAGAGCGTGCTTTTTCGGTGACGAGTATCTCCGATTTCGTGACTTCATATGTTTAAGAAGTGAAAGATGCTGTGCGTGAAACAACTGACAGTGAATATATATACTTTGTCCTGTCACAAACAATTCACCATTTTTTTTCTGAATACGCAGCGATTTCCGAGAGAGTGGTCAGACACGAATCTAAGAACACAACTTAAATTACTTCGAATGAAACTAGCAGCAATCGTCTTTATACTCTAGTTTGTCTCAAGTATTGATCTACGATCGAATTCATAACAACAGTATACAGAGATGAAAGATTCCCGCCACAATATTTTCAGACTATACCACAATATATGAAACATTTTGATTCATCAGACGCATGTTATAAACTACAACGAACTTCTATAGCTGCAATTGTAACGTCCCACCGGTTAGTGAGTAGTTAAAAATGGTTTAAATACCTGTGAATATCTTGCCTTCGGTGTTCAAAATGGTTCAAATGGCTCTGAGCACTATGGGACTCAACTGCTGTGGTCATCAGTCCCCTAGAACTTAGACCTACTTAATCCTAACTAACTTAAGGACATCACACACATCCATGCCCGAGGCAGGATTCGAACCTGCGACCGTAGCAGTCGCACGGTTCCGGACTGCGTGCCTAGAACCGCGAGACCACCGCGGCCGGCCCTTCGGTGTCCCTCGACGACAACATACATGAGCTAAAGTATGCTTGCTCAATAAATACAGGATACCATAATGGATTTCACTACAATTATGTAGGCCACAACTGAAGTAAAGTAAGTACGTAGATTTATTCACTTCAAAACCTGTATCTTATGAGCTCATGATCAATCTTCGGTGTAACGGCTCAAAATGGCTCTGAGCACTATGCGACTTAACTTCTGAGGTCATCAGTCTTCGGTCCAATAAGCCTCGTTGTTACTACTACAGCTAACCGATGGTAGCACATACTACACTGCCGATATTAAATAGTCCAGATGCAGTAATTTGATAGAAATGCGTGTGTGAGGTCCACTGCATTGTTCAACAATAATATTCAACAAAGTACGAATATAAAGTCACATATCATTCTGCCTTTTTCGATATTAAACCAAACTGTTTAACACTCCGAAATAGTCCGTCACTGCACTGTTCTAATATGCTGTTTTAGACAATGTCCAACATACGAGTAGCTTTATTGTAAATCCAAACCTGAATCATGCACCAAGAGCTTATCTCATCTGTACGCACAGATCTGTCCTCTAGTGGGTCCAACACCGATCTCCCTAACAATATTCGAGGCCGAGTATTTATACTCTTCCTACAATGTACTACTGGTTATAATAATCCAAAACATAATTTATAATATGAAATAGTTTAACGACATTATCAAACACTCTATAATATTCCCCACTTTGCTAGAACAAGTTTAAGACATTTTCTAAACCCATAAAAATCACATTAATATTGAAAGTGCAGAAATGAGCATTCTAACAACGATCAATTATCTATATTTTGTTAATTAGGCTCGAGATTTAATTCTTATCATTTACATATGATGATAACGAAATATATTATTCTTGTATCTAAACATTGTCCATATATTAATTTCCTGAATCTGATTTTGATTGTTTATGGTACAAAGGGTATTGTAACTACTATTGTTTGGTATTGCTATTATTCTTCTAAAAGCCTTTTTGCTATTATCGAAAAGTAATTGAATTTAGTTATAGCTGGAAATATAAGAGTATTGGTCTAGTAATACATAATGGAGGGGTGGTAATCATAAGCCTGGAATGTTACACACTCACCACACGCTCTCGAAAAGGCGTTATTTTTAATTTGGTTTTTATGAACCAAGTCGTTGACGATCATATAGAAAAGTAGGT
The DNA here is from genome assembly GCF_023898315.1 of Schistocerca nitens. Taxonomy (NCBI): domain Eukaryota; kingdom Metazoa; phylum Arthropoda; class Insecta; order Orthoptera; family Acrididae; genus Schistocerca; species Schistocerca nitens. Next base: position 366,197,466 of record NC_064615.1, on the reverse strand, counting down.
CGCTTCATTATTTGGTTCTCTAGGAACGAGTTACAACCACATCCTATCCATCTTCTTATTCTTTGACACTCTCTTAAACAATTTTTCGGGTTTGTGGAGATGTGTACCGTATATGCAACTAACTGAAGGCAGAAGAAGCGAAACGCCTAAGGCAGTAAACAAACTGCATTCAATTAGTTGCATAGACGGGACGTACCTCCATGAATTTTGAAGTAACTAAGGAACGACGGAAAACAAAAAACAAAAAAAAAATGACGAATATTTCGGGTGTTTCTATAGATGAATTTGTACAATGTGGTACTGAACTCCACTCCTAACTCATATTCCGAAACGTAAAATCCAAAACAAGACGTCGATGTTAATGAGAATAAAATGACATAATGTGACATTTATGACAGTTTCCACAACACAGTCAATATTCTACAGTTATCATGCATTCATGGAAGCACGTGGTCAGCGAAATTTGAACAGTATTACGTACTCTAACCACACTTTTCGGTACTATGAACAATAGCATACCTGTGTCAGCTGCTAGCCGCTTCGGGTTCGTGCCGCTGTGGCGCTGCAGTGCGCTTGCGCGGATCTGGAGCAGTTTGATTTTGATTGGTTGGCACGAGGAGAACTGACAACAGCGTTTCGGTTCGTTAGGACCATTCGACATCGCTTCCAAAATACTTGCAGAATAAAATTGGGGCTCTCCTTCGAAAACAAGACGGTTCGGTGCGCTCGCATACCGAATCGGCAAAATGGCGGAAAGATACAGAATAAGGCCCAGGCACCCGTCGCCGATTGGCCAGCTGGCCGGCGGCCGCCATTGTCTCGCTCAAGGTGACACCCTTCCTGCTCAGCTGAATGTTCGCGACAAGCGAGCCTAACCGGTACGTGCGGTGCTCTAGTTGTCAACATGCGGCCAGTTCCACCAATACAATGCAGAGTGAGGGAGAGTATGGCCATGCCAACCTCTCAGGCGGTCAGCGGCCTAGGGCTGCTGAGCACCTGCTGATGTGCCCATGGCGGGCATGTGGTGGACCATAAAACTAAAGCAGCTCTATGCAAATGAGGACGCACAACACATCCGTGCTCTGCCCCACTCCAGATGAAGGCAGATGCAGAGGCAGCCAACAATGTGAGGGGCGGCACAGCATACTGGCTCGCTGCTACCAATAAACTCGCAGCGTGCAGTCGCCTGTCAGCAGCCTGCCTCCTGCATCTTCACACGTCGGTTACAAAACGAGAAGCAGATGAGGGTCTGCAACACACCTGTGAGCTGCTCGAATGCCAGAAGAAAGAAGAAGAAAGAGCCAGGGGCATAAGGCACCTGCGCCAAAAGAGGCAGTGCCAATGAGTCAATATCCGCAGGGAACTATGACGACAGATGGTGTGACACTGTCAGCCTCCCACGGCTGTCCATTCCATTGCGTGGACGCAGGAGAGGAAGCTGGGCAAACAAGAGACTTTACAAGCCGATCTCGGAAGGTCTGGACGAGACTGTGGACTTCGCTGTCAATACCTTTGCACAGACACCTATCCCAGTGTAGTGGTCCCATGGTAGCTTGTCCTCCAAGTCGCTTCTACAAGAGACGTCCACTCCAGTGCCCCTAAGTCCCCAGTGCAAACATCGTGTGACAATGCAAGAACGACAGTAGGATGTCAGTGTTCTTCTTACAGGTTACCACCACTTTTTGTTTCTTAATGTTATCATTAATTTTGTAAAGAAATATTTGTCATGTGTCTTTTGCAATAAACTATGTTCTGTTGTAAAATTTGTAAAATAAATATGTTAATTAGTAGGCGTTTTTTCAATCGAAGTTATAGTGTTCAATACCTCATATTTGACAATATGACTTTTATCGAAGTTTTAGTTAAATGTATAAGGATGTTCATTGTCAGTATAAAGTACAATGGTGTTTAGATAAAAACAGACTCTGCATTTCAGGCAGTTAAATCTTCTTTAAAAATTAGTCAAAGGTATAAAGATGTTCCTTGTCACTGAAAAGTATAATGATGTTCTCTGCATGTTGGACAGTTCCATAATCTGCCACAGATACTTAGTCAACTAGTTTGCGTCAAGTGTCGTAAATTAGCACTTTCTGAAATTAGGTTTTAGTGAATACTTTACATCGCAACCCCCACGATCTCCCCAGGGAGTGAGTCACAAATGTAATTCATTTTTTAGCATCATGGATGTGAGCTATAAGGTTTTCACATGTCATAGTTAAATAATTTTGTCTTTAATAACCGCATCAAAGAGTGAGGAAGGTCCTTCATGGATAATTTTTTTTAACAAATGATGGTTTGGTTGAAGTCAGTAACCCACTAGGCTCAATCACACCATTGCAACTTTACCTTGTAGAATTAAATTAATTTGTTATTTTACTTAGTTTGTTATTTTATGTCAATGAAACATGTGCTCATATAATGCAGTGTTCCACTAGTACTAAGGCTCACGAGACATGTACCGGTAAATTAAGCGTTTTGGTGCATAATACTGAGCAACGAAATGGACCGAAATTCTTCTCCCATTGTAAGAACTGAGAGGGAACAGCTTGTTCCATCTCATTATAATTAGCTTGTTCTGTCGCATTATATTGAATACTATAGATGTTTGAGATATTCTCATAATTTTTCCAAATTTAAGAAATTTAATAACTCGAATGAAGAAATGGACTACCTGTTTATTTACTTCATTGTTATATAAATACACTTCCTTTCCTTAATCCCTCTACATTGTCTTGAGTTAATTAATTTTGAGTTTGTATTAGGAGTTCGTCTGCTGGTAGTGGCAAGGCAGAGGTGTGATCACTCTGTAGGTCAGTTAGTGCCAACATAAATTTGGCATAAAGACAGCGATGATGCACCTGTTTGCCAGGGGTAGTTCGGGGTTGGTAACAGGTTGCCCCCCCCCCCCCCCCCCCCTCCAGAGCGGAAGAGAACGACGCTGAGGGCCGCCATGATGACAGGGACACACGGGGGGAAGCTGTTGAACTGAGCGGACGGGATCGAGGGCGACCTCCGTCTTTGCCGTCAAATTCTTTGTGCGATGAGATATAATTTATTATATTAGGATTAATCTGCTCTTTTTCAGGATGGAAGTAGTTAGCATGTCGTTACGCCATTCATTTTTTGAGAAATTTTGCCTGTAAAATTAAAATTTTCAGTTAGGGTTACTTTTCCAGAGGTGAGCATGGGAACGCACGTTATCCATTTGTAGTAATGCAATCGGTTCAGCACACAAGAGCATCAAAACTATCAAGAATCATATAGTTCCTCTTTTAGCAGTAGCGTTTTGCAATTTTAAATTTCTTACTGGTTTTGCTAAAGTAACACTGGGTCTCACCCTGCCTAGTTAGCTTAACACATTGGCGTAACCGCTTATGAGAAATTTAGATGATTATTCCATATGAAACCTGCTAGGATATGCATGTGTTTTGTGAGTCACTTAACGCTCTAAGTGTGTGACATGATTTTTTGGAAAATACATAAATTTCGTGCACAGGTTTGTTGATTCATGACTACCCCTATTTGCAAGTGACAACCTAGACTAGGCTCCACGTCCTAACTAAACGGTGCATAATAGCTTGTGTGTGTGTGTGAATAATTTTATAGATTGACAAACAAGAATTAACAGTGGTGGGATGACTACCAAAAAAAAAAATGCTGTTGCTGTTGATCACCCACGTGGTGTAAAACTGCACCGCCAGCGAGCTACCAGTTCGTTTCTGAAAATACGTAGTTAAAGTGAGGATGCTTGCATGTGCCATAAATTGTTAATTTGTGTGTTCAAAATTTTATAGAATGTGTAGAGGATGAGCCAGTCAGTAGGAAAATTTTAATTTATTTTATTAGCTCCCACGGATAACTTCATTTTTCCATTAAGGCCAAGCTACGGGTGGCATGCGCTATCCTGGCCAGTCCTATGGCTGCGAAAGTGAAGTCCATGGTGTTCGAAATAGTCCGTACTCACAAACACTTATGCGACAAAGTTAATGTCTGAGGCGGCGCTACGACTTAATAGAAAAGATGTTGGCCGTAACTTATATTCTACTCCCAATGGAGAGTTGCGAGCGTGTGACCATACCGACACGTACACGAGATGCAACCCAGCGTAAATGCACAATACACTGGATTGCACAACATTGCTTTCGGATATGTCGCATTCTACATCCTATCCTTTTTTTATTACCAGGTTTTGCAGAATAATGCACAGACAGTAATGCCTGTCCATGAGTCTCCCAAGCAGGAGCCGACTCTCAACAGATCGCCGCATGGCAACTGCCAACCTGAGGGTAGTCTCAATAGTGTTACAAAGAAATTTATAATTCCTTTTACAATGAATAACTTTAAACAGAACACAGGGCCACAACGCAACAAGCATAATGTCACACGGAATTCCGCTTGTCGCCTCTTGACATCTCCAATACCTATTTACACCCAATGCACTCTTATTGTAAGGTGTCAGGCAAATCCAACACCTTCCATGAAAACCCCGACATGATAGAAAATCCGGCAATATGTTACATAGCTCTGAATAAATCCTGACATTAAATTAACCAAAGTAATACGATCAATGAGTGAGCAAATGGAGTACCACAGACTAACAAAAGAGCGTCTAAATGCATGTCATACCATCCCACCGTGAAACAGACGCATTTCCGAGGGAAGAAATGAGAACAGAAGCCGAGAGCAGAGCCTTGTAGGCTAGAAGGCCTTACGATAAGAGCGGGACAATGGGACACCCGCATCGCTGGCCGACCGCCAAGAGGTCCATTCCCCAGCCCATGTTAAAAAATAGAGCCCTCCAGAAGAACAGTATAGATCTTACGATAACACTAAAAGGGCCACACCAGCTACAAGTTTTAGCTTGAGTCTATACGCATCTCTGTTACGTACCAAACATTAAAAACATTGCCCCACCACAAAAAGTATAGCGTTTCTCATTGGATAGACAGAAGTTTTGTAGGCGGAGCTTAAGGTTGATTGGTCAGTTGAAAACACAGCCAGATACCCTTTTCTTAAACCAACTGCGGTAAACAGTAGTAAGGATAAGTTCGAGAGAGTTGCTACCAAGACGGCGAGGTGTGTGGAGCTGCGCCGCTAATTCTAGGTTTTGGGACGCTTGGACTTATTTGGACAAGTGCTCCGCCACCTGGTCTCTCACTGTTGCCACTTCTGCATCCTCAACCGTAACCACGCCATGAAAAAGATATTCCTGCTGTCAGTGGTTTGTATGGTTTTCAGTACCCCTCCATTTACGGACCACCCAATGTCAGACGTCATGTTTGAAAAACTTGAAACTCTGTGGTATAACCCTCATCATTTAGTGATCAGTACAGTACTTGATGCACTGCCTCTCATGAAGGAAGAATTAATGCTGCAGCAAACTACCGATCGAATGTTGAAATATGAAATATTGCTTTTGCAGACAGGACAAAAGAAAGCCTTACTAGCGTTATGAGAACTCAGAAAAAATATTGATTATCTGCAACATGAACTGTTCAATATCTTCTCAACTGTCTCTGTCCCACGCACAAAACGAGCTTGGCTCGACGCAGAAGGCACTATACTAAAAACTGTGTTCGGAGTCCCCGACCATAAGGATGCCCAACACTGGAATAAGGAAATTAGGCAGCTTGGTACGCTTACCCAGCAGAATCAAGAGATGCTGACACGCCAGCAATTGCGACTAACGCATATCGAGGACAATTTGTTATCATCTGCTAGACAGATACGCAGCGTTGCGATGTAATACTTCACCAGTATGAGGCTTTCGAAAACTCTGTGCGAAAGGACATTGCCACTGTGCAAGCCGAAATAGACAACCTCACCCTCAACCTTGCAACTTCTGAGGCCGTACAAACTCTGCCACATAATATACAGACCGCCCAACTGTTGTTCGTTAACTTACGTAACACAATCCAATTAGGGATACGAGGACGACTAAGTTCAGAACTCTTACCGCCTAAATAATTTGTTCAAGGGTTACAGGATGTTACCACCGACTTACCTCAATCAATGCACCTAGTATTGCCCATACATGAAACTACGTTGCCTGACTATTATGCTATAGCTAGAACCCAGTTATTCAAACGTGCCAACACCATAGAATTCCGTATATACCCCTCGTTTGTTCCTATTGTCAATTCTAGTGCTACAGAATACATGTGTTTCCTGTTGTGTGGCCAGCCACCCGACAATATGTATGCTGGAATACGGCAAACATCCTCGTCAATAGTGTTGACGGTCAAAGGCATACCACAATGTCCCGAAGTCAGTTAAATGAATGTATATATGTTTATAATTTCATGTGCCGCGAGATCGCCCTCCGAAACCACCGTGTGGGGTGTGAGATTAATCTTTCTTGGGAAGCGCCAAACGCCACTCTGCCCGCGAACTGTCGTTCGCCTAATGGATACCTCGTTCAGGACCATTAATACAAATATTCTGTATGCAGTGAACCAACCTACGATGTTAAACCTTTATTGCTATAAACACAATTTCCAATCGCATACATACCAGATAGAAATCTCAAACATTGAATTTCTGGCAAATCGTTCCTACTGTGACGTTATCACGCCACTAATAACCTTCACGCCACTAGTAACCTTTCACGCCACCATGGCTAAGTCACGTAGTGTTCACACCCATTTACCTACATTTTTTCTACCCGAAAGTTCATTCGTGTTTCCTCTGTCAGCTAACTTGCCGGTTTTGTCTAATGTATCAAATGACCACTTCTTAGCGTCAATTGATGACCTCTTAAAACGTGAAAAAGGACAAATTTCTTATGATCGCCTGTTAGCACACTTAAATGAAAGCCACCAAACTACATATCACCATTATACCCTGTGCTACGATAACTGCAGCCAGTGCCATTCTCATTGTTGTACTAATATGGACTTTGTACAACGCTGACGGTTACAGCCGCCCTCTCCCATGATTCCAGAACCTCAGCCTCAGGCCGAATATCGCCCATAAGTAAAAAAAAAGTAAACTAAGCAACTAAGCAGAAAACCCTATTAGGCATGTGACCTCCCTTAGTCTTAAGAGTTCGATTGTATTACTATTAATGTGAAGAGTTCGATTATGTTGAAAATTAGTGGGAATGGGTGGGAAGGACTGGTGCAGCGTAGTGAGTGCTCCCTGAGTGTTAACCCCTTTTTTTTTAAATATGAGCAAAGGCGTGAATCTCCTCTCATACCCCTGCGCTGAGTTTCAGTGAACGGGTCTGGCCACGACCACTCCCCCTTCTCGGCGGAAGCTTCCACTCTGCCACCTGAGGACAACACAACGCAACGCCGCCTCGCGCCGCTCGCCCCCACAGTGACTCACCAGTGATGATATCTATCTCTGAATCTCATTTAAAAAGGAAAAAAAAGACATTTTTTGCGTAAATGCTACGTTCAAACTATTATTTTTCAATGTATTGTTGTAACTGCAGGAACAAGCCAATTCTAAATACAGTCTTTCTCAGGCAGTACGACGGAAATAGTCCGTAAACACTAGGTGAGTTAAAATGAGAGCTAAATGCTGGGCGTGGCAGAGGGGTCATAAAGGAACACAGCTGGAGAGCCATGGTGGAAGTCCAAGCTGTCGGGCAGCTACGCGTGATAAAAAAAGAAACAAACTCGTTAACGAAACAAAAGAAGCTCTGTGTAGGGACTCGTGACAAGTAGGAAATTAAAAATATCAACGGAAAACTTCTGGTTAGACAGAGAACTCTGGGATCGGAGAGAGAAAGAAAGAGGACAGTAGTTAGGTAATGGGGGAGCTGGGACACATTTTGGGACGTATACACGCAGCTACGGTTAGCTGCGGTACCGTACCCAAGCTGCCGTCGCTTGTCATCTGTTCATTACGTCACACTTGGCAGCCTTCCAGCTGGCGGGCTACACACACACACACACATACATACACACACACACACACACCTAAACCAACATATGTAAGATGTAATTCAACATTTATTATACATATTATTTTTGCAAATTAATCCAGCTGTTGTGTGCATTTCTGAATCCAAGCCACTTTACCAGTACCTTATTTCCTTTCTTACGTATGATTTTCTCAATAATGTACGTTGATGGATATTTTGTTTTTTGTAGCTCTTCTGCATAGAAAGCTCCAGCTATGGGCTGAGATTTGTAATCTTCAAGGAGATATGTTCTCGGATTGGTTTCTTGCACTTTACGTATTTTGAAAATTTCTGTGGACCAGTTGGCAGTGTATCCTTTGTCAAAGACTGTTTTCTGTTTACTAATTCTGACATAATCACCAGTTTCGAGTTTTGAGCGACGTGGATCAATCATTTTGATTTTGTTATACACAGTAGATAGAAGGCTATTATCTTTTACGCCCACCGGCCTCATTTGAATTGTTCTGTGTTTCCTGTGATTATACTGTGTGACCAGATCTTGTACAGTGTTAATCCATTTGTATGAGCCCTGAGCAGTAAATTTTCTGAACATAAGACCCTTGAGAGTTCTGTTAAAGCGTTCGACTACAGAAGCTTTCATATTTGAAAAAGTGGAATAATGATTAATTCTGAGTTGTTGCATTAACTTTTTAAAACTAGTATTGTAGAATTCTTTCCCAAGATCAGTTTGTAAATGTACTGGGATTCGCTTGCTTTTTGTGTATATATTTTTAATCGCAACAGCAACTGCAACACCAGATTTAGTCTTTAGAGCAGCAACCCATGCGTATTTGGAGTAAACATCAATTACTGTTAATAAATATTTATATCCAGAATTCCATTTTGAATATGCAATCATGTCAACTAAGTCTGCCTGATGGATCATCAAGTCCTTTTGTGATAACCGGTCTCCTAGGATACGTTCGACGAGCAGGACGATGAAGCTCATGAGCAATTGCACCTTGCATCATGCTCTCTCCTTAATGCGGTTTCCTTATGGAAGACAATATATCTTTGTAATGACAGAATTTTGATGAAATGATTGCTTATATGGACTGGAGTGCGGGAAGAAAAAGAAGGGAGGGAAATAAAAATAAAAACGAAAGAACACACATATATTCTAAGAAGAATTTATATTATTCTCAAAGTACCATCTCATAATAAGTCTTGAATTAGTATTTGCTAACAATCGATCTTCAGGAATATTAAAAGATGTTCTCAGAGTTTTCAATGAAGGACACTCGAAAGATTGCATGTTGACTACTCTACCATGATGCACACCCAGTAAAGCAGATGTCCATTCTACTTTTTCTTGTCCCATTACCATAATATAATCACAGCATTTACACAACTCCCACAAAGTATTCCTTGCAGTAAGTAATGACACGCCGTCCATTCCCCAGTGCTCGTGGTGATGATTACGTGTCAGCCACGAGTTTATCTTCTAAGTCTTTTCTGATAGGCTGTTAAAGGCTACAACTTGAGCGATAGTGACATATTCCTCTGCAATAACATGCATTCCATCTACTATGATAGCAGCTGCTTGTTTAGGCACAAAATTATTTGCATCATCTTTGAATCCTTGCAGATCTAGGAATGCTATCTTCATTCTGTGAGAGGAAGAGGAAAAAGAAAAAAAAAAAGAAAGAATAGTCAGCGGTGGCTTACTACTGCTGTGACTGGAATCGTTGTATGTGCGTATGTGACAAGAAAATTTCTGTTACCTGAAGCACGACAAGATGATGATTGATTCTACAGAAACTACAATAGCGTAAACCTGCTCAGTGGAACAATATCGACTGACAGTATTTCTCTAAAAAGCATCTCATTTTATGTGTTATGTATAAGAGCACCCTTATTTTTTATTATTATTCCCCTCCTCTCATCATATCACAGTCTTCCTGCTAGCACTGCTAAACTATTAACATCTATAGTTGAAAGAAGAAGAAGAAAACGAAAGGAAATTCATTACTATTTTCGGAAGACGTGCTGTAAAATGCAGAAAACAGTATCGTTCTTCCTCCAGAAGCTAAACTGTATGTGTAAGCACGTGATGTGCACGCAGGGAGCCAGCAGATTTCAACAATAATAATAACAGCGATGAGAACACAGGCAGGAGGTTTGGCATCTGTTTCGGAACATCTGAAATAACATCAGCAAGCGTGGCCCTCCAGCTCTCCAGCACGTGGCGAGGAGCAGCTGTCGCAGCGTTTTTTATTGTGCACACGCGGAGGAGGTCTTTGTCATGTCCTCCTCCATACCACGCCACACGTGTATTACGTAATACTGCTATTACCATCATCACGCTGGAGACTGCGTGGAGGAGGAGGACAAAAAAAAAAAAAAAAAAAAAAAAACGGAAACATTTGTACACTTGCCAGAGACTGCTCGTATGACCTATTTCTGGTCTTCAGCGTGTACCTCAGTGCCTGAGGAGGGCAGAGATCGTTGCCAAAGTTTACTTTAAAAGCCATACGCAGATCTGTAGGAGGTGGTTTCATAATTCATAATTAGCAGTAGCAGCAGTAGCACCTGACTGTTTCTGTTTTGGTTCACCGACCATTCCACAATGTTTCTTTTATAGCAACAACAACATTAAGCATAACAGTGGTAGGGGGTGGCGTTAGTTTGCCCATCTCTCCCTCCTTTTTTTCACTCTCGCTACCTCCGTGAATGTTTTGGAAAACGATATTCTGATTTTGGTTTTGGCATCGGTACAATATCAGTAGGAGGCGGCGTCAGTTTGTCCCTCTCTCTCTTTCTTTCGCTCTCACTCCCTCTGTGAATGCTCTGGAAGCGAAAATTCTGGTTTTTTTTTTTTTTTTTTTTTTCGCCTGCTCGCTCGGTATATAACCAGGAGACAAGCGCCTAACATTTGCTGCCATTCTGAACATCACCTTTGCTGCAGGAGACTACGACTGTCGTGGTCGGCATTGTCGTCATCAACTGACACTTTGTGCTTTCTTCTTCTTCTTCTTCTTCTTTTGGAGAAAGATACAGACAACTCTCCAGAAAATGTAAGTTCAACATATATTACTTACTACTAATTGTCACATTTTTTTCTATCTGTAGTGACTGATTGCTGTGTAACTAAAGAGAACAAGGATGCTCCTCTTTTACAGAGCTTGAAACAGCTAGGCGAGGGCGGAAACGCAAAACCTACTCAGCGGCTGTCGGCGCTGGAACAGGGAGAGAAGTACCTGATTCTCAGCGCCAGGCGCACAACTACAAAATTTGGAGCAGCAGTTGTCGTATACGTCAAGGACAGCAAAATATATCTGCCAGCGCGCTTCTCTGCCCTCAGCAATGAAGAACTGGAATTTTTAAACTCCGAGCAAGTGCTTATGATTTATCGTGGTAGAGTCAATAGTATGGATGTAGTTGATTTCGAAACAGTTTCATAAATGATAGCCTTTTTGTTTATCATAGTATTAGCATTAATGTAAATATTTAGTTGTGTGTGTGTGTGCTATTTCACTAACAATGTTCATTACAATTAGGAAAGTGTCAAGGCATGGAAATATTAAAGAAATTGACTTGCGTTCATTAAAATAAGATAACTGTGGCTCTCATTTTGTCTCGCGAGATACTTTAGTGTTTACAATAAAAGTAGCAGGCATTGGTGAAAATGCGAATGCATTTTCTGAATTGAATGCAAAAATAGTGCAGCTACTTCAGAAGGACTGTTTTAAGGAGGGGGAACATTTTGCTGTCTTCGAAGTGTATGATAAGTACGAATGCATCTACTACACAGACGTATTCGTTAGCAAGTATAATAACCTAGTTGACTACTATATCAAAGAAATCCTGTTTTTTCTATACACAGTCTGCTCTCATAATGCATTTCAGCGCCAGTTTGATTTCTTTAATGGCGCTGCTTGTCTCAAATCGTGGGTAGAGGCTGGGGACGTTTCTTTTATTTATTCAAATAGTAAAAATCTGTTGCTTGCAATAGATGATATTTTGACAAGTGCAGAAAGTGAACAATGAGTCAACCATCTCCAAAGCGCATTAAATTAAACCAAGATCAGCGGGAAACCAATGATCTGGAATGTGTTTCTGTAGAATGTGCTTTCAAGAGTCGAATATGTACGGGTGACATATTTAATCGGTCTGGTTTCAAGGATCCTCTGTACTTCCTGGATGCATGTTTTCCTGTCATTAACAATAGAGTGCGAAATGTCAACCGGCCTCTTAAAATTAATTTTGTACTTATCTGCAATTTTGTATTGCCTAAGTCGGGAGAAGTACAAGAAATGGGCATAAACACAAAGAATGTTGAAATATTACCTTCCGAAATTGACAGTGATTGGTATTCAACTAAGATTAAAAAGAAGTTGTTAAAGAAACTGGAGGCTTTCCAACAGAGAGATTCCGGTTGGGCACTAAGAGACATAGTTAAACTGCGTGTTAATGTTAACGAAAATCGAGGGTTTCATGGAGGGCGTTACAGAAAACTGCCAAAAGTTATAGCAAATAAACATGCAGTAATTAATGTTCGCTCAAAAGACAATGCCTGTTTCAAGTGGGCAATTTTAGACGGTTTGTACCCCGTAAATATTCATCCAGAACGTGTTTCTGAATATGTATCACATGCAAACAAACTGAACTTTGATAACATACCTTTTCCTACAGAACTGAAACATGTGCACATATTCGAAAAACAAAATGAAAACGTCTCTGTTAACGTTTATGGTATCCAGTATTCTGATTATCAGTGGATGGTAGTTAGTGATGGAGATGGAGAAGATGATGATGATGAGGAGGAGGAGGAGCAGGAGAAGGAGAGGAAAAAGCAAAGGGAAAGGTGGGAGAGAAATAAAAAAGGAAAAAAAATTCAAGTTGTCCCCCTGCATGTTACTAAGTACCATCATGAGAAACATGTAAATCTATTAATATTACAGGTCAAAAACGCAGATATTTACCATTTCTATTATATAAAAAACTTGTCAAAGCTGGCGCATTATAGCATTACTAGTCATAATAAATCTATAGTGGTCTGTCATCGCTGCCTGTGTTATTTTCATTCCAAAGAAAAGTTAGATGTACACTTGACTGACTGCGTACAATTTAAGCCAGTTAGCAGTGTTATGCCTAGTGGTGAGAAACAGTGTGTAAAATTTAGCAACTTCAGAAACAAGCTAAAGCTGCCTTTTATAATTAATGCCGATACGGAATGCATGCTAGAACCAGTTGCTACTTGCAGTCGTAGTATTAATTTATTAATTCAAATCAAGTACATTTACATACTCCATTCAGTATAGCCTATTATATTCACTGTACCTACAATGATGATATTCAGAGTTTAAACTGTACAGAGGTCGTGACTGCATGGATTGGTTTACTCAACAGCTCTATGCAGTCGCTGACATTGTGAATGGCTTTTTAGCGCGAAATAAAGAGACGATTATCAGCGCTGAGGAAGAATTAGCTTTTCGCTCTGCGAAGAATTGTCACATTTGTGAGAAACCCTTTCAGGAGGATGACGTGAAGCATCGTGACCATTGTCATTTCACAGGCGTTTACAGAGGCGCGGCTCATGCCGGCTGCAACGTAAACTATAGACCTCGTTTTACAGTACCTGTAGTGTTTCATAATCTGACAAACTACGACGGGCATTTCTTGATGACAAGCATTTGCGAAAAAACTGTGCCTGTTGATATAATGATAACGATGATGATGAAAAAATTACATTAAATCCAGGCCCTGTTTCCATTCTACCATCAAACATGGAAAAGTATAAATCATTTACGAAGAGCATTCCAGTAATGCACCGAGGTAGGAGATGTAGCATAAACTTTCGATTCATAGATTCCTTAAATTTTCTGACATGCTCGCTTGAAAAGTGTGCCTCATACTTGAAACAAGAGGAATTCTAGATAATTAGGAAAGACTTTCCCGATGATCAAGAGTTTAATTTAGTCAATCAAAAAGGTATATTCCCATATGAGTATGTGAGCAATGAATCTGTTTTACTAGAGGACCACTTACCTCCAATTGAAAATTTTAAAAGTTTATTGACAGGCGGTAGAACTGTCTCGGAATCCGATTACCAAAGAGCATGTGAAGTATGGCATTTATTCAAATGTAAAACACTAGGAGAGTATTCTGATTTGTATTTGAAAATTGATGTATTGCTGTTGTCTGACGTTTTTGAGAATTTCCGCAACCTGTGCATTAAAACGGATGAGTTAGACCCTGCTCATTACGTTACTTGTCCTGGCTTGGCATGGGATGCTTTACTTAAAACTAGCAAAATAGAACTACAGCTTGTTACTGACATTGAGCAACTTCAGTTTATTGAGCGAGGTATTAGAGGTGGGATTGTTCATTGCTCTTGTCGGCATGCTGTTGCAAACAACAGATTTATGTCTAATTATAACGCAAATATTGATGAATCTTACATTATCTATCTCGATGTTAATAGCCTTTACAGCTGGGCAATGATGCAACACCTTCCTGTGTCAGACTTTACTTGGATTGACTCAAAAACATTATTAGATACTTTTGATGTGACAACAGTGCCAGATGATTCTGATGTAGGATATATTTTAGAAGTAGATCTTGAATATCCTGAAAATATCCATGATCTGCATTCCGATCTACCATTGTGTCCTGAGAAGATCCTACCACCACCACCAACAACAACAACAACTGACTGTAACAGTACCAAATCTAGTGCTCCAAAAAAGTTAATTTCTACTTTGTATGATAAGAAAAATTACGTAATACATTATAGGAATTTAAAACAGTGCTTACAACATAAGTTACAATTGCGAAAGATTCACAGAATACTATCATTCAAGCAAGTGCCATGGATGAAACCATACATTGTCATTAATTCAGAGAAACGTATGAGAGCAAGTAATGACTTTGAAAAAAATTTCTTCAAACTTATGAATAACAGTGTTTTCGGCAAAACCATGCAAAATGTAAGAAAAATGGTAGATATAAAACTAGCAACACGCTGGGGTGGTAGATATGGAGCAGCTGCACTGATTGCTAAACCTAATTTCAAAAGGAGTGTAATTTTCAATGAAAATTTAGTTGGTATTGAACTAAATAAAGTTAATGTTGTGTTTGATAAACCAATAGCAGTAGGTATGGGTATTTTATATATATCAAAGACTCTTCTCATAGAGTTTCATTATAACTACATACTAAACAAGTTCCCAGCAAATCATGTAAAACTGTGTTACACAGATACTGATAGCTTAATTTACCACATTAAAACTTCCAATATTTATGAAGATATTAAGACTGATCTTCATAAATGGTTTGATACCTCAGGTTATCCTGTAGATAACAAATATAATCTTCCAACTGTCAATAAGAAAGTGGTAGGGTTATTTAAAGATGAATTAAATGGTGATCCTATAACAGAATTTATAGGTCTGCGAGCTAAAATGTATGCTCTTTAGACTGAGTCACAACGTGTAATGCGTAGGGCAAAGGGTGTGAAGCAATCTTCTGTCAACGAGTTGACCATTGATGATTACCGAAACTGTGTATTGAATTCAGATGTTAAATCTACCACACAGTATGTTATACAGTCCAAAAGTCATGTTGTATACACTATTGAACAGCACAAGCTAAGTTTATCAGCTCAAGACGATAAACGATTTATACTTACTGATAAAATTAATACTTTAGCTTGGAGTCACTATCGCCTAAAGAAAGATGATGATTCTTAATTTTTTTTTACTGTTTGAAAACTGATTTATGTATATAATACATTATATGTGCTTTGAAACTGATTTATTGTGTGAAAACTGATTTCTGTATGTAATGCCTTATAGATGCTATGAAACTGATTTCTGTACATAATACATTATATATGCTTTGAAACTGATTTATTTATTGTGTGAAAATAAAAATACATATTACATTATTTTTCTTTCATTTCATCACGATGTTCCTTTCTGCAACCTCTACAGTTCATTTTAATAGGAGGTGGACCATCAACCTGACAACGTGCATTCAAGTTGTAATGCTTATAACAATGCTGATACTTAGAAATAAGAGCATCATTCTTAAACACTTGTGGCAACCTGTGAAAGTTGTGTGAAATATCACATATAGATGGTAACAGTTGTGTAGGAAATAAATAACAATCAATTACATTCAAATGTTGACACTGGACAAGTTTCTTATAAATTTCAGAAAGCACTTTACAAATGTTTTTCGATTTAATCCACTCGAACAAAAAGTTAGCATCAGCATCAGCCATAAAAGTAGTAGCTCCCTCTTTCTTTCCAGCATACCAGTTGAATCCATAGTCATCCAGTCGGAGCATTTCGACATCTTCAGGAATAATTTGTTGCAGAGTACTTAAGACGAACGGACACAGTAGGTCTTGTGAAAACACCAGCGTTTTACAGTCACTGTTTTCTTTTAGTAGTGATTGAATGGAAGAGTTCAATGCATTGAAAGAGGCTTCTGTGTCTAGAACCTGTAGTATACATTCACTTCCAGCACTTAGATTTGCCACTAACACTCTCACTGACTGCTCGTCTGAACTGGTATTAATTATCAAAACTTTGTTCATTCTGTCCTGTTTCTCCCCCTCCGACGATGTAGCACAGTAATGATGAAATGGTTGAGAAGCACTTCCTTTTATATCTGTGTACGCTTTGCAACCTGATTGCTTGATAGAGTCATTTCAATTACTGAATCATGAATGACCAAGCAGTAAGCTATTGTATTTTTTGCAAATGCTTTTTTTGTTTCTATTTCGATCTTCATGTCAACGATGGAAGATTTCAGTGTTCCGGCTTGATGTGAACAATCAATGAAAAATGTAGGACAGTTCTGAAATTCGGTACGGTTCATGAGTGGATTTCCTCTTCTTCTTACACCGCTGTCTCCATAATACAGTGACTGAAAATTCGCGTACATTTCAAACGCTTGTGCTGTATTCTTAGTGTCAAAATCGACAGCAAAATTCTCCTCTGGGAATTTAGATGAATTTAAATATACTTTCAAGTCCGATATGTTTATTTTGTCGAATACACTAGAGTCAGCAGTAATCGAATTTCTATTTGACTGAAAAGCCAATATTACATACCTTGCGGTTTCAAGGGCTGTATTAAATTTAATTTGCCATGTCCAGGAGTTAATTTCTGGTGCAATGCTTTCAATCAAATCCCAGCGACGAAAAGCTAATCTGAGACTGATATCATTTTTCAAAATATTCCACAGTGATATTTGTTGCTTTTCAGAAACTTGGACATGTGGCATTTCCCAGTGCATGTTCTCCAACACAATTTTCGATTTGGTATCTGCTGTTTCTGAGACAATACAGTTAATATCTTGTCTACTACGAATCAGTACCAATTCATGACGAGCATTTAAAATGATCTTTTTGTAATCCTCTGCAAAGCCTAAGATCATTTTAAGCGGAATGCAAAAATTGAAACGTCCATCGTTATCGACTAACTCTATCAATTTACTTCTTGTTCCCCATCCGGCATTTTGTAATGAGTTTGCTTCACCTGGGGTAAAAGATGCATATCCTTTCATTAATGCTGCAATTCCAGGATTACGCACATGGTCGATAATTTGGTTATTGAGACGGTACTGAATTTCTGAAAACAGATGAAGCGCGCAGTTTTTTGTTAACTCAATATCAGTAGCTTTTCCCTTTCCCTCTGCATTGACAAGTCGTCCTTCTATATACAGCAGACTCTCCGAGGGGAGCAGGTAAGTATTTTCATTTTGTATAACAACTGATATGGAATCGTTCTGAGCAAAAGCTGGTTGACCAAAAGGTTTATACTTATGATACTGAAGGCGAGTAACCGAGTCGTCGACGAGAATTTTTTCTCTAACATTCAACATTTTCTTTTCCTCCTTAACCTCCTTCTGTTCGATCAGTGAAAGTCGGAAGACTCGAATGAGAGGTTACAGAGAAATGTATTAGTATTTATAGCACCCTATATCCCAGTGATGACAGTATTTGTCTATTGTACGGAGTTAAAACGTTTTTCACTTTCCTCTTCTTTGTTTTTCTTTTCTTCTTATTATTCTTGTTGTTGTTGTTATTGTGGCTCACATTGTCAAGACATCTAGTGTCTTTGCTTATGCAGGCATCCTGTTGGTATATGATACCCATTCCTTTCTCTCCTTTTTTAACGTATTTTCCTCAAATGCAATCGAACAGTTATCTCTTCCCCGTCAAAATCCACAAGATTCCCGTCTTGATCTCTAATTGCCACACTTAATTCTGAAACGTATCTTGCAACTACTGACATGTAAATGGGTGAATTCGGCGTTTCCACAATCTTATATCCTGGTGGGACAGTAGGCCAGAACTAATGTAATGTATGTGTAGGTTCTCCATTGTGAAACGACCCTCCTGAGATATTACAGTCAACACATAAGACGTTAACACTTTGAATGTTAACTGCATATTCAGCCGTCTTCGTGACTCTTTTGTCAACCACAGTATTTGCAAAACCTAAAACTGAACATATGTTGTTAGAGATATTAAAATCAATAGTAACATTACTCTTAATCTGACATCGATTCAGTGTTTTATTGAAGGAAATATTTAACTGTACTTCATATTTTTTCTTGTTGGTTGAGTTATCATTGACAATCTTCAAGCTGTATGCTTCAATTTCTTTCATTAACTCTGAAAAAATGTCATGCAGTTCATATGTTCCATGTGGCAGACTAACTTTGTCCAAAATTTCTACATCGTTTAAATAGTTGTAGAAGTAGAAATTATTGTTTGCTGATGTAATATTTGGGATGGAATTATGCGTAAAAAGGTTTAGCAGAGCAATTTCGTAAACATGAGAGGATAAATTTAGTGCAGGATTGAAGACAGCAGCTATAAGTGACTCTTTACCCGTCAGACTTAATGTTACACCGTGTTCAATGTCCACTGTTAGACTGAAACAGTGACCTGCAAAGCTGACTGTTTTATTTGGAATTCAGAAACTTTAAACATAAATGACCACATCTCTGGCTGTTAAGTGACTGAAACGTATTGTAATTATATTTTATGGTACAGTTTTTCAGATATCTTACTATTTCTGGAGGAGGTGGTAAATTTCCAAAGCTGTCGAAATAGTACACAATATTACCTTTCTTTTTGTAAGCTACCCAATGTGAACCTGGTTCATCTTCGGTATTAAGATTAATAATTGCACTCTCACGAGTGTTAGACTTTGAAGGTAAAGTATCTCTCATAAAGACACCTCGAAAGTGTGGTATCTGCAGCTTTTTAGCATAGTGCTGTAAGTCAATGTTGGAAAGTGGTCTTGTAGGAAGGCTATTTATGGAGAAATTTTTTTTCCTCGTTCCATTTATACCAGTTAGATACAGACCGAATCCATTTTTCCTGTATGGACCTAAGTACAGTCCTTTTCCATCGCGCAAAGCAATTGCCTCAAGTACACGATGATGCCTTTGCATATCAGCTAACTGCTTTCGAGCACTCTTTGCATCATTAGCTGTCTTAGCAATTCCAGCAGCACCTCCGGCTAGTCCTCCGAGTGCCGATAAAGCAGCAAATATTGGAATTAGAGGTATTATTCCACCTGTTTTGGGAATAGGTATTATTCGTTCTTTGTCGAGCAATTTCCCCATGGCTTTTGTCGGTGCAACTTGTGAAGCAATTTTACGAGCTACTTTCACAACTGTCATCAGATTACTGCCTGGCTTCGCATATTTGAGACCACTTCGAACTTTTTTAATTATGTTATTCAGTACTGCACCAGCTGCTTTCAACCTTTTCTTCACACCCATCCCCATTTTAGGTTTAGCTTTCATTGCACCGGTCACAGCTAAAGCAGCCAACTTTTCCTTCAAATTGGCATCTTTTGCCTTTACTCTGCCCCACGCTTTTGTAGCCAGAATTCGATATGCTCGATGTCTGTCAGGCAAACTGTCGGGGTGAGTTGCGTACGCTATGTCATGTTCTTTACACGCTTCATCTAGTGGATTGATACCAGTGTCACCTCTTTTGAGTCGTTCCTCTAACATTGTCCCTGGACCGCAGTACAAGTAACCAGGCAAATGAAGTTCGACAGGTAACTTATTAATCATGCGATTAAGAAGAGAACCACCATGCTTCTTCTTCCTTTTCTTTTTCTTCTGTTTATTGTTGTTACTGTGACACATCTTCATTGCTCGAGTGTTAACTAAAGACTTGTCTTTTACAGTTTAGAATGTTCTCTTATATTAGCAATTGTAATATGAGAAGACTTCTTAGTGTGCCTGAAGATGCATTTCAAGAAACATGTACTTCAGCTTCCCATCAGTCCTATTACTGAACACAGAGATGGAGTGCTAATGCAAGATCTTAGACATGGTGATCTATTTCCTGATACGATTAGATGTATAGTAGCAGGTCCCTCCAACTGTGGAAAAACAAATGTGGTTGTTAATCTCCTAATTCACGAAAATGGTCTCAAATTTAAGAACGTTTATGTGTTTTCCAAATCGCTGCAACTATACAAGTACAAATTTCTAGAAGAAGTTTTAAAGAACCTAAATGATATTGGGTATTTTACATTTTCCAGTAAGGAAGATGTTATACCACCAGATCAAGCACGTCCGCTTTCAGTTTTTATATTTGATGACATTGCTTGTGACAAACAAGATCATATGAAAGCTTACTTTTCCATGGGACGTCATTATGGTATAGACAGCTTCTATTTATGTCAAACATACAGTAAAATCCCGAAGCAATTAATCAGAGATAATGCTAATGTTATTGTGCTCTTCAAGCAAGATGAGCGTAATTTGAAGCATGTCTTCAGTGATCACGTCAATCCCGATATGACATTCATTGAATTCCTTGAAATGTGTAAGCGAGCATGGAGTGGGAACACCTACGATTTTCTCGTTATTAGCAAAGATGATAATTTAAGCAATGGGCGTTATCGAGTAAATTTTGACAATTATATTTGTATTTAACTCGAGTCTTGGAGCAACACAGATTATTAACGCCATGGATTCTGCAAAAGGCAACATCGTCATCATCATCATCAAGCATCAGCTGCAGCAACAATAACAACAACAGCAGCAGCAACGCTCTGCTGGTGGTGCTAGATCCTCAGTACAGTAATGAAATCGCTAATAAAAAGTATGTGGATTCAAAATTCCAGTCATACTCCAACGTTATAACAGATCTTATCGATAAAGTACATCAGTTATTTCAGAAACACGTAACAGATACGAATAGTGAAGGTTTGTCGCCGAAAGCAAAAGTAAATGAAAATGCTGAAACAAAATCTTATACTGATACTCTCTTGGCAAAATTATTGCCGCAGATGGCTTCTTTCTTTTCTACCATATATGCTACTGACGCAGCAGTGTATTTCAATAATAAACGTTTAAGTGGTTTGCATGAACCTGCTGAGAATCATGACGCTTGCACGAAAGCCTATGTAGATAACGCAATGGAAAAAAAGACACGCATTCGATGTAACTAAAAGGTCACTTAAGCTCAAGAATCGTACAACTATCGGTAATTTAGCTGATCCCGCAACTGATCATGATGCAGCTACGAAAAATATGTTGACGATACTCGAAGAAGAATTGAAAATTCTGTGAGACGTGTGAAGGAAAAAGTCGATTCTGAGATGGCAAAGCCACAGAGGAGTGATGTAGCAAGTAAACTGTATGTTGATCTGTTGTTCCATAAGCTGCAAAATCAGCTTAGCAGCTTGAATGAGCTAAAAAACAATGTACGTGTCTTTATGGCTGCAGAAGTTGAAGAGTTTTTTGACCTGATTAATGTAACTGAACGCGTTTTAGACGTTCAGAACAAACGTATTACAAATGTACGTGAACCGATTTTGGATTCAGATGTGATAACGAAAGGTTATTTTGAAAAGCAAGCAAACTTGAGGTTTTCTTTCATTCTTAGAATTGACAGCATTCCTTCGGGAGATCCCAACGAATTGGCTTACGTTTTACACAATGGTCAGTATGAATATATATTACCCTATGATGGCGAAGTTACTTTGCGCTCTATTAGCCCAGATATCGAAACAGTTGTCTTTGAACTGAATGGCGACATCCGCCAACTTTCGATGAACACAGAGATTGCTGTACGCAATGGAGACAGATTCAAGTTCACCAGAAACGATCGCTTAGTAATCGGAAATAAATCACTTCATGCCGAATTTGACTATCATGTTATATAAATTAAAGGAATCACTTAAATTATTTCAGATGGTGACTGATCAGTTGGCAATGACAACATGCTTCGCAATTCTTCTTCTTCGTCTATCGAAAGAAACATTAATCTTAAAAAACAGATCGTCAAAGCTCGACAGAACATTCGAAGAAAGCTGTTAGCTCTTCACAAAAGAGAAGCTCAAACCAAGTCTGCGCTAGAGAAGACATTTAGACCCCTTTCACAGCCGCTAAAAGAACTGATTTCCATTAATAAAGAACGATTTCCGAAACAAGAAAAGGATAGCACTACGGCTGCTGCTGCTACTGGTGCTGCTGATGATAGTAATGCTGCTGCATATGCTGGCAATATCAATATCTGTGATGTTAAAGAAAGAAAAAGTGAAAAAACGTCAAATACACGTGTAGCAGAGACTGCAGCAGCTCGACTGCCAGCCTCATACTTTAATAAACCAATAGACAGAACCCGTGACACCGTGTATGGTATCAGATTCGACCCGTCAGGAGCTGGATGGATGATTGGAAACTCACCAGTGGACGTCGATGAAAATGATTTAATAATTCACAATGTAAGATATCCGGGAACTAGAGGTTTATACAATTTATTGTTCAAAATCAGGCCTAAGAATTACACCACCCGTGATCTTCAAAATTACGCCAAAATTCTCAAAGCAACCAATGCCTTTAGACTGCAATACCTGTCCTTCAAACCTGTAAATGCAAACAGAGGGTATAAGTATACACGCATCATAAAGCCATTGATTAATATACTTGAGTCTCCAAAACATCACACTGTTGGTGCAGAAGGAGCCCCAACTTCTCCCCTAGCATACTCTGCAGTAAAAGATGACGACGATGATGATGAAGAAGAAAAAGACACTAGTGACAATGATGATGAAGAAGATGATGATTACAAAAGTGACAAAGCGGTGAAAATCAAAAGTAAAAAACGTGCAGGAAAAGGAATGTACTATGAACCTGCCAAAGAAGAAGATAAAAAAGACGAAGAAAACGAAAAAATTGACATTAAAGACTAGAAGAGGTACTCCACTAAATCACGTACTGACTACATTCACTGGAATAACCCTAACGAACTTGTCGAACGTTTAGTTTTACTGCTTGCTTCAAAAACAGCCGGCAACAGCTCGCACGACAATGAAATTATTTCAATAGAGGAACAACTTCGAGAAGCTGCTATTATTGATTAATATATGAAATTATGTAGTCTATTAATTCATCATTCCATGTATGTTTATACAAAAATTATTTGTAAGCTAATCCTGCAATAAACATTTTCTCACTTAAAAAAGCCTTGCTTTAATATTTTTTATTTGTTTTCCTTTTCCCTCTCGTTTAAAGAGATGAGTCCAAGGAATGTCCTTCATAAAAATGGCAACACATCTGCAACATCTAGTGTATTCTAATATGTGTGTGTATGTGTGTGTATGTGTGTGAGTGTGTTTACGTGTGTGTGTGTGTGTGTGTGTGTGTGTGTGTGTGTGCGTGCGTGTCGGTGTAGCCCGCCAGCTGGAAGGCTGCCAAGTGTGACGTAATGAACAGATGACAAGCGACGGCAGCTAGGGTACGGTACCGCAGCTAACCTTAGCTGCGTATATACGTCCCAAAATGTGTCCCAGCTCCCCCATTACCTAACTACTGAGGGCCCTTGGTGGGGACCGCACTACGTCATGAGGAGCCAATGAAGGGCCCAGGACGCAGTGTGTGACCATATTGGGAGAAGCTCCTCTATCCCTCCACCCAGCGTCTGAAGAACAACAACAACAATAATACTTAAGCGTTACCAAACAAGAGTAAGTTGCCTTCGGCTACGACATGCCATAGCGCTGGCGACGTCGGAGGGGGAGAGCTAACAAAAATCCGGAAAACGCCGCTACGGCGTCTCTCAATGTTACGCTCCAGGTAGCAACAGTAGTCAGCGGGATAGCAGCAGCCGACTTGGGCTGAGGAACGGGCTGTTGGCAGGCAGCCGGAGATAGTCGCTGAAGAGCGTTAGGGCGTAGCCGCGGGATGCTGACGTAGGGAGCTAGAAAGTATTGCAGAGCTTCTAGTAGGCAGTCGGAACGGTGGAATCAGTCACCGTCTCTGTATAAGACTTGGCCTTCCTGTGAATGCAATCACCATGCAGTTAGGGTGAGCTGTAATTCTTCGGAATAAACTGCAACTTGTTAACGTTAGCAAGACTCTAATCCCACCCGCTTCTTACCCTTGTACCTTCACATCAGGGATTTCCACCTCTTAGCCATATCAAAAAGTCTCCCTCTCACTTAGGCAAACCGGATAAATCCCTTTCACGAACTGTGTCGCTCAATACCTTGCAATACCCACGCTTGGGACGCGACATATATAAAACTTTTTGTGCCAGGTGTGGGGTACCACAAAGCCACATAGGCAAATAGGAGGTAGGAGCCAGTAGATTTTGCTACAGCGACTGTGGCAATTGGCAGGAAGCTGTGGCGACTTGCAACTTCCAATGTTAGTGGCCCCACTACGGCAGAGTCCAGAAAGGTAGTACTCGCGGGTGCAGGGCAACGCAGGATAGCGGCAGCGCAATGCAGAGCAACAAGGCACAGGGGTGCCCAAGCAGCCAGCGTTCGAGACCGAGGGTCGGGCCAAGCAGCTGCATACGCGGCAGCAGCCGAAGCAGCTGCAGCCAAGGAGAGCGACGGGGTCGGCAGAGCCCAGCAGCGCGGAACAGAGCGGGCAGAAAGATAGCGCAGAGCAGCGCGGGACAAAGCGGATAAACAGAACAGACGGCGCACCACAAGAAAAGCGGTACTTATAAAATTGTCTTAAGAATATTATATCTTTATGCTGTAAAGCGTTAAAATAGTTAAGATGCCCCAGACTAACGAAGTTCCGTTATCCTCCACTAACAGTAAGATGTCAGTGAGGGAAGCCTTATGTATTGTTTCAAAAGTGTTCGAAGGGAATAAAAAGGATTTAAGGGAATTTATTGAAAATGTAGATGCGGCATTTGAACTAGTAAAGCCAGAGGAACATGATACGTTACTGAAGTTCGTCTAACCAAAATAACCAATGAGGCCAGATCGAGACTGCAAGTGTGCGAACGCACAGGGGCGTGGCAGGAGGTGAAACGCGTTCTGGAAGAAAAATATGCGAGTAAGCGTACCATAGGCTACTACGCATGTAAGATTTTCCAAGCAAGACAAGGACAGTGAGAGCCAATTGCAATGTGGGCAAGCCGAATTGACGAAATGCAGAGAGATTTTAGAGAAGCAGTAAACAGAGTTACGGCTAGAGAAAACTTGAACGGTGCGATAGAATTGGTTGATTCCTTAGGAAGAGCCTGCTTTATACAGGGGTTAAGCAACGATAGAGTACAAACAATAGTGAGAAGCAGAGGCGACGAAATTACGTTAGCAGCAGCAGTGGAGTTGGCACTGCAGGAAGAGAGTGCAATACTGTGCATGAAACAGCGGGGACTAGCTCCGAGGGTAACGTTCACCCTAAGTAAGGACGTGGTAAAAAGCACGAGAGAAACTAAAGCATTGAAATGTTTCAATTGTGGGTCGAGAGGCAACATAGCAAGCAACTGTAGGAAAAACAGGCCAGAGTGTAGAGTACGGACAATGACGGGCAAAGAGTTTACAAACTTTTGCTGTGGGTGCGACAACCCGGGACACACAGACATGGAATGCCGGGTGCGGTTTAGAAATAGTCATCCGATAGATGCAAGGGAATTAAGAGGAAATCATAGAGAAGCCGACGGAGGATTACGGGAGTGGAGGTGCTCGCCATGTAATCTACCAGGGAACTGCGGAGTTCCGTGTACGAGAGTAAAGGATGTAGCCTGTTTTAAGTATAAGCGGCAGGGTCACTACACGTAAGATTGGCACGAAGGGACCTGGAACGCCTGGAGAAAAGGCAGGATACCAGTATCGAGTAAAACCGGCAAAGTGGTGCAGGGAAACTAGGAGGCGGCAAGACCGCACAGTCGGGCATTGTTGCGATAGGTAAACCCACACTTAGGGTAATCGACTGTGCGACAGAAAACGACGTGATAGTATTGTACTGCATAGAGTTAAAAAAGTATTTGAAGCTACTAATAGACACCGGAGCACAATTGTGTTTCCTCAAGATGACGAGAATTCCGGTAAAGAGTAAGCTTAGAGTCAATGAAGCAGAAAGCCTTCGGTTAAAAGGTGTAACCAGTGAAGCCGTTAGCACAATAGGCCCAGTACAAATACACTTAAGTACACGTGTACAGGAGAGGACTAGACATTCCGTACGACGGACTGATAGGAAGAAATTTCTTAACAGAGCATGGAGTCAAGCTGGACTATGCAGGTAAAGTAATACGACTAAAAGTGCGAGATATACCCTTATTAGTAGAGTAACAGCCACAGGGACAGGAGATAGAAGCAGATTCAGAAATAGGCGAGGAAATAGGGCCCCGAAAAGAAAGAATAATGTTGTTGAAAGTGCACGGAAAGGTACCACGGGGAATCGAAAAAGAAATGGTCATACCAAGGCAGGAGATTACACAAGGAGTGCATATACCTGAGTCCTTAATAAAATTGCTAAGAGCGAAATGCGTAGTAAGTGCATTGAATGTGTCAGAGGAGAGAGTTCGACTAGGAAACGTCAGGGTAATAACGGAAGAATTAGAAAAAATCGTGAAAATACGCGAAGTAAAATGTACCACTGATGTAGGTAAGACGGAAAGTCGTGTTAGTGTGTTACGAAGACAACTCAGAATGGATCATTTGAACGTCGAAGAAAAGAGCGGTCTAGCAGAGGTCTGCACGGAGTACGGAGATGTATTTCATCTACCAGGTGACAAACTGTCCTATACTTCTGCAGTGAAACATAGAATAGCGATTGCGCCGGAACACGCGGGGAAGGTAGTGAATGCTAGACCGTACAGGATCCCTGAAGCGCAAAAGGAAGTGCTAAAAGAGCAAATAGAGCAGATGCTCAAGGATGACATAACCATCGAAAGCAAGAGCACATGGAACGCACCGTTACTATTAGTTCCAAAGAAGCTACATGCCAGTGGCAAGCAGAAATGGAGAATCGTAGTGGACTTCCGACAGTTAAATGACATCACGGTAGGCGATGCATTTCCACTACCGAATATCCCCGATATCCTGGACCAATTAGGGCAAGCCAAGTACCTCTCGACCCTTGACCTCGCAAGGGGGTACCATCAAATATTGAATGACGAGAAGGACAGAGAGAAAACGTCATTCAGCTCAAACTATCAACACTACGAATACAAAAGAATGCCGATGGGACTGAAGGGAGCCCCAGGATGTTTCCAGAGACTGATGAACACAGTCTTGGCAAGTTTGCAAGGTGTTAAATCCTTTGTCTATTTGGACGACTTACTATGTTGTGGGAAAAACCTGCAGGAGTGTAACGAAAAACTTCGGGAAATATTTGAGAGGTTGCGAGAGCACAATTTGAAGCCGCAACCAGACAAGGGTGAATTCCTGAGGAAGGAGGTAATCTTCATAGGTCATTGTATCACTGACAAGGGAATATCACCGGATATGGCGAAGGTGGAGAAGGTGAAGTTCTTCCCACAGCCGAGAACAACGAAAGAACTAAAAGGGCACCTCTCCATGGGCTCTGAAAGAAAGGAGTAGAGTACTAATAGGGAAAACGATAGAACAATGCGTTCGAAGAGCTGAAAGAGAAATTAATAAATCCTCCTTTACTTCAGTACCCTGTCTTTGCGAAACCGTTGATAATCACAACGGACGCTAGTAACGCAGCGTTGGGCGCCGTGTTATCGCAAGGGAAGAAGATTGGTGAAGACTTGCCCATTGCAAATGCATCCAGAGCACTAAACAAAGCAGAACAAAACTATAGTACAACGGAAAAAGAATTGTTGGCTATAGTGTACGCGGTAAAGCGTTTTAGACCACTCGTGTATGGCCGAAAATTCACTGTGGTAACAGACCATAAGCCACTAACATGGATATTTAGTGTAAAAGATCCGAGTTCGAGGCTCCTAAAGTGGAGGCTGAAGCTCGAAGAGTACGATAACGCGGTAGTATGTAAGCCAGGAAAGATAAACAGTAATGCGGAGGCGTTAAGCCGGGTAAGGCATGAAGGAAGGGAAGAGATAGGTCCGAAGCGAAATGTGGAGGCAGAAAGAACCTCCGTAGTACAAGCACAAGCACAAGCAAATATCTGTAAACGTGCGGCAAGCGCAAGTGTCGGGTGAGATAGACCAGGAAACGAATAGCACTGAAGTAATTAGTCCCGAAGAACAGGAGAATATATTAAAAGAGAAACGCGATAATCACTTTGGAGGGCACCAAGGAATGCATAGGACACTCGAAAGGATAAAAGCATACAAGTAGTGGCGCGGAATGGAGCGGGAGACTGAAAATTACATTAGGAAGTGCTCATCATGTCAAAAGAACAGAACCACACAGATGAAAACCAGTATGCCCTTAGAAATTACGGACACAGCAGAAACAGTATTTTCAAAATGCGCAATGGATATAGTGGGTCCACTAGATGTATCTAGTACAGGAAAAAGATACATGTTAACATTCCAAGACGACCTGAGCAAATTCACCATAGCAGTCCCGACTGACAAGCAAGACACTGAAACAGTAGCGGAAGGATTTGTAGAAAACACAGTACTAAGATATGGAATTCCCTCAGTTTTGTTAACAGAACAAGGATCGAACTTTCTGAGTGACGTGTTTAAAAGAGTATGTAAATTGTTGAAGGTGAAGAGTATAAATACCACAGCGTACCACCCCGAGTCAAATAGTGCACTAGAAAGGAGTCATAGAACAACTGTAGAATTTCTCAGACACTTCGTAACAGGCGAACAAAGTTCATGGGGCAAATGGGTGCCGTATGCAATTTTTGTGTTCAACACTACACCACACAGCAGCACAGGTTATACACCATTCGAGTTACTTTAGGGAAGGAAAGTTAATATACCAGGAGTACTGCAGCAAGAAACACCGCAGGTGAGTTACGATTATGAGTCGTATGTCAATAAGCTAAGAGCAAGTATGCAGGAAGTCCACAGAGTGGCTAGGGACTCGATTATAAGAAATAGGTAATCAGTAAAGGACAGTATGATCTGAAGCAGAATCCAAAAGAATTCAAGATTGGGGACAAAGTGTTATTGCACGACGAGTCAGTGAGACGTGGTAGATCTCGGGAACTAGATTCACAATGGAGAGGTCCATTTAAAGTATTAAAAGTGGAAAGTCCTAACGTAGTCATAAAAGTTAAGAGAAATAAGGAATCCAAAGTACATGCCAACAGGCTGAAACAGTTCTTTTAAATTTCAGGTATGTCACTCAAGTGGCAAGTTGTGGCTATAGTAGTGGTAACAACATACAGCTTCGTTGCATCAGGGTATGAAACGAGCGATTTCAAAGTGACCCCATTTCCAAGCTCATCAGGACTATATCACGATAGCATAGGACAAGTAGAAATATACAGTAGCACATGGAGAATAGTCACATATGTAAATCTAGATGTAAAAACAGAAAGATTTCAGAAAGCAGAGAGGTATGGTAGGGCATCGGTACAGAGGTGCAGAGAAACATTGAAACAACTAAACGTGGGATTAATACAATGTAGAGTACTAGATCAGCAAGTTACACATCACGTGGAAAAGATCACAGGTCTGCAGCAACTACTACAAAAACTCACAAAACACAAAGCCAGAAGAAAGAGAGGAGTATTCAACTTCGTCGGACAGGTGAGTAAGATACTGTTCAGAACGTTGGACAAAGCGGACGCAGCGCACTGTAAAGAAAGAATAGACTCTATGGAGAGGAACTCGGAAGGGTTGCTGAGGTTAACGAAGGAACAGGTGGCAGTGGTAAGGGCCACATTGGCAGGAGTAAACAGAACAGTATATACACTAGAGTAAAATGAACACATTCTAAAGACAGGCATGCTAAGACTAGAAAGGTTCATGAAGGAACACGTGAAGGAAACAGGTATGGGTTTTAAACGAGTAGCATCTTTTGCCACGGTAACGGAACAAGTATTACAACTAGTGGCAGTGTTTGGCCAAACGAAGAGGAATGCGAGCAGATGATAAATGCTATTGTAAACACTCAAAAGGGAATACTGCAGCCGCACATCATTAACCCAGTCCAAATTGTGAAATATCTAAGTTTAATACGGCACGAACTAAAAGACGTAAAGTTTCCTGTTTCTCTCGCGGAGTCTCCAGGCTACCTCTTATTAAGAATAATTGATTTAGATGTTTTCATCTCCGGTAGTATACTAGGGTACGTAATTAACATTCCTTTAATAGATAATAATAATTTTAATCTGTACAGAGTTCTCCCATTACCAAAAGAGATCCCAGGTATGAAGGGAAGATACGTATACATACAGCCAGAGAAAGAATTTCTACTGATAGATGAATCGAAAAGGCAATACGCGAAACTTTCTGTGGATGACCTAAAATGTAAGGAACTCAATAAGAATAGGCGACTGTGCAGACAGGGATTCGCATTGCTGTCGACATGCGACCATGAGGAATGCGAAGCCAAATTGTTGCAACCGATAAGAGAAATTCCGGAAGACTGTGTGCGAAAAATAGTCGCACTGAATCAAACCCTTTGGACCCATCTAAACAGTAACGAATGGTTATATGTAGCTCCTAAGGATGAAGGGGTCACAGTATTATGTGGAAAGGAACCCCCAAAGGACTTATTAATGAATGGGATAGGAAAAATAAGTTTTTATAGTAAATGTAAGGGGTATGGAACGAGAGTGTTCATACAAACAGATAGAGTAATTCATAGCAACGTAACGAAGAAAGATATAATACCGCAGATTAATTTAGAATTTGATTCTTGTGTTGTAAATGAAGAAAAGAAAAATGTCTCAATGCTAACATTAGAATTACCATTGGATCAGGTAGTAACACAATTAGACGATTTGAAAGTCACCGGGAAAAGACTGGATGATGTCCAGCGAATGGCAGAAAGGCAGGAGGAAGAACTCAGATATTCCAGATATTTGAAACATTACTCCAGTAACTACATATGTAGCTGTAGCGATAGTCATTTTTATTATAATAACATGTTGCTGTAAAAACAGTAGATGTTGTAAAGAATGTTTCAAAAGCCTATGGAAATACTTTGACCATTGTGACTGTTGTGGTAAAGTATGTATAAAAAAACACCATTGGAAATCAGTACCCAGAGACTAGGTTAAGTAGAAAACAAACTAATAAAGAAACTGAAGATGTGGTAATACATGAAAGATGTGGAAAAAGGCAAGAAGAGGTAGTTCTTTTCAGAAACAGGCGTTAAGTGAAAGTAAAAGATAAAATATATGTATACCAAAGGTACTAAACGTGTCTTATACAACTGTGTAGACAATGTTTAGTGTTCTGTCCATGTTTTATTAAACTGCACCTACTATGTAATTGTAATTACCAATGTTTAATGAAAATGGTATTTTGTATCAGTGCTTAGTAAAACTGTACCTTGATAAATATATGTTTGATAAACGTTAGCTATGTATAAGATAATTGTGTCCTACTAAGAACTCAATGGAATTGAGTGTACCGAATGTATAAAGAAAGAAAATAACATGTCAAGTGTTGATGTAACAGAGAAAATGTAAGCAGATAACCCAAATAAATTGAGAGAGTGACAATTGACGCCAGTCTGAGGAGTACCACCAATTTCCCTGGTGGGGGAGGTGTTCTAACCACAGGAACAAGCCAAGTCTAAATACAGTGTTTCTCTGGTAGTACGACGGAAATAGTCCGTAAACACTAGGTGAGTTAAAATATAAGCTAAATGCCGGGCGTGGCAGAGGGATCATAAACGAACACTGCTGGAGCCAAGGTGGAAGTCCAAACTGTCAGGCAGCTACGCGTGATAACAAAAGAAACAGACTCATTAACGAGACAAAGGAAGCTCTGTGTAGAGACTCGTGACAAGTAGGCAATTACAAATATCAACGAGAAACGTCTGGTTAGAGAGAGAAGTCTGGGATCGGAGAGAGAAAGAAAGAGGGCCCTTGGTGGGAACTGCACTGCGTTATGAGGAGCCACTGAAGGGCTCAGGACGCAGTGTGTGGCCATATTGGTAGAGGCTCCTCTATCCCTCCACCCAGAGTCTGAGGAACAATAACAGCAATAATACTTAATGTTACCAAACAAGGGTAAGTTGCCTTCGACGCTACGTCATGCCAAGCGCTGGCGGTGTTGGAGGGGCAGAGCTAACAAAACTCGGGAGAACGCCTCTCCGGCGGCTCTCGATGTTACGCTCCAGGTAGCGACAGTAATGAGTGTGATAGCAGCAGCCGACTTGGGCTGAGGAACAGGCTGTAGGCAGGCAGCCAGAGATAGTCGCTGAAGAGCGTTAGGGCGTAGCCGCGGGACTCTGACGTATGGCGCCAGGAAGTATTGCAGAGCTTGTAGTAGGCAGTCGGAACGGTGGAATCAGTCACCGTCTCTGTGTTAGACTTGGCCTTCCTGTGAAAGCAAACACCACGCGGTTAATGTGAGGTGTAATTCTTCGGAATAAACTGCCACTTCTTAAAGTTTGCAAGTCTCTAATTCGACCCGCTTCCTAGCCTTGCACCTCCACACCAGGGATTTCCACCTCTTACACAGATCAAAAAGTCTCCCTCTCACTAAGGTCCACCGGCTAAATCTCTTTCATGAACCGTGTCCCTCAATCCCTCGCAATACACACGCTTGGGGCGACATAAAAATAAAATTTTGGTGCCAGGTGTGGGGTATCACAAAGGCACATAGGTAAATAGGAGGTAGGAGCCAGTAGATTTCGCTACAGCGACTGTGGCAATTGGCAGGAAGCTGTGGCGACTCGCATCTTTCAGCGTTAGTAGCCCCACTACGGCATAGTCCAGAAAGGTAGTACTCGTGGGTGCAGGGTAACGCAGGACAGCGGCAGCGCGACGCGGAACGACGAGGCACAGGGGTGCCTAAGCAGCCAGCGTTCGAGGCCGAGGGTCCGGGCGGAGCAGCAGCAGAAGCGGCAGTAGCCATTACAGCGGCAGCAGAGGCGAGCGACGGGATCGGCACAGCCCAGCAGCGCGGAGCAGAGCGGGCACAAAGATAGTGCAGAGCAGTGGGGGACAAGCAGATAAACAGACCAGACGACACACCACAAGAGAAGCGGTACTTATAAAATTGTCTTAAGAATAGTGTATCTTTATATTGTAAAGTGTTAACGTAGTTAAGCTGCCCCATACAAACGAAGTTCCGTCATCCTCCACTAACAGTAAGATGTCAGTGAAGGAAGCCTTCTGTATTGTTTCAAAAGTGTTCAAAGGGAATAAAAAGGATTTAAGGGAATTTATTGAAAATGTAGATGCGGCATTTGAACTAGTAAAGCCAGAGGATCACGAAACGTTACTGAAGTTCGTTAAAGCAAAAATAACCGGCGAGGCCAGATCGAGACTGCAAATGCATGAACGTACAGGGACGTGGCAGGATGTGAAATGCGTTCTAGAAGAAAACTACGCCAGTAAGCATACAATAGACTACTCCGCATGTAAGATTTTCCAAGCATGACAGGGACAGGGAGAGCCAATTGCAATGTGGGCAAGCCGAACAGACGAAATGCAGAGAGATTTTAGAGAAGCAGTAAACAGAGTTACGGCTAGAGACAACTTGAAGGGTGCGATAGAACTGGTTGATTCCTTAGGAAGAGCCTGCTTTATACAGGGGTTAAGCAACGATAGAGTACAAACAATAGTGAGAAGCAGATGCGACGAAATTACGTTAGCAGCAGCAGTGGAGTTGGGGACGAAATTACGTTAGCAGCAGCAGTGGAGTTGGCACTGAAGGAAGAGAGTGCAATACTGTGCATGAAACAGCGGGCATTAGCTCCGAGGGTAACGTTCACCCGAAGTAAGGACGTGGTAAAAAGCGCGAGAGAAACTAAAGCATTGAAATGTTTCAATTGTTGGTTGAGAGGCCACGTAGGAAGCAAGTGTAGCAAAAACAGGCCAGAGTGTAGAGTACGGACAATGACGGGCAAAGAGTTTACAAACTTTTGCTGTGGGTGCGACAACCCGGGACACACAGACATGGAATGCCGGGTGCGGTTTAGAAATATTCATCCGATAGATGCAAGGGAATTAAGAGGAAATCATAGAGAAGCCGACGGAGGATTACGGGAGTGGAGGTGCTCGCCATGTAATCTACCAGGGAACTGCGGAGTTCCGTGTACGAGAGTAAAGGATGTAGCCTGTTTTAAGTATAAGCGGCAGGGTCACTACACGTAAGATTGGCACGAAGGGACCTGGAACGCCTGGAGAAAAGGCAGGATACCAGTATCGAGTAAAACCGGCAAAGTGGTGCAGGGAAACTAGGAGGCGGCAAGACCGCACAGTCGGGCATTGTTGCGATAGGTAAACCCACACTTAGGGTAATCGACTGTGCGACAGAAAACGACGTGATAGTTTTGTACTGCATAGAGTTAAAAAAGTATTTGAAGCTACTAATAGACACCGGAGCACAATTGTGATTGCTCAAGATGACGAGAATTCCGGTAAAGAGTAAGCTTAGAGTCAATGAAGCTGAAAGCCTTCGGTTAAAAGGTGTAACCAGTGAAGCCGTTAGCACAATAGGCTCAGTACAAATACACTTAAGTACACGTGTACGGGAGAGGACTAGACATTCCGTACGACGGACTGATAGGAAGAAATTTCTTAACAGAGCATGGAGTCAAGCTGGACTATGCAGGTAAAGTAATACGACTAAAAGTGCGAGATATACCCTTATTAGTAGAGTAACAGCCAAAGGGAGAGGAGACAGAAGCAGATTCAGAAATAGGCGGGGAGATAGGGCCCCGAAAAGAAAGAATAATGTTGTTGAAAGTGTACGGAAAGGTACTACGGGGAATCGGAAAAGAAATGGTCATACAAAGGCAGGAGATTGCACAAGGGCTGCATATACCTGAGTCCTCAGTAAAAGTGCGAAATAGGAAATGCTGTCAGAGGACAGAGTTCGACTAGGAACCGTCAGGTTAATAACGGAAGAATCAGAGAGGATCGTGATATTACGGGAAGTAAAATGTAGCACTGATGTCGTAGGTAAGCCGGAAAGTCGTTTTAGTGTGTTGCGAAGGCAACTCAGAATGGATAATTTGAACGTCGAAGAAAAGAGGACTCTAGCAGAGGTCTGCACGGAATACGGAGATGTATTTCATCTACCAGGTGACAAAGTGTCCTATACTTCTGCAGTGAAACACTGAATACTGAGTGCACTGGAACACGCGGGGAAGGTAGTGAACGCTAGACCGTACAGGATCCCTGAAGCGCAAAAGGAAGTGCTAAAAGAGCAAATAGAGCAGATGCTCAAGGATCGTATAATTGTAGAAACCAATAGCGCGTAGAACGCACCGTTACTTTTAGTTCCAAATAAGCTAGATGCCAGTGCAGGAAATGGAGAATCGTAGAGAACTACCGACAATTAAATTACATCACGGTAGGCGATGCATTTCCACTACCGAATATCCCCGATATCCTGGATCAATTAGGGCAAACAAAGTACTTCTCGACGCTTGACCTTGCAACCGGGTACCATCAAATATTGTCGGACGAGAAGGACAGAGACAACACGGCATTCAGCTCAAACTATCAACACTACGAATACAAAAGAATGCCGATGGGACTGAAGAGAGCCCCAGGATGTTTCCAGAGACTGATGAACGCAGTCTTGGCAGGTTTGCAAGGTGTAAAATGCTTTGTGTATTTGGACGACATAGTATGCTATGGGAAAAACCTGCAGGAGCATAACGAAAAACTCCGGGAAATATTTGACAAGTTGCGAGAGTACAATTTGAAGCTGCAACCAGACAAGTGTGAATTCCTGAAAAAGGAGGTAATCTTCCTAGGTCATTATATCACTGACAAGGGAATATCACCGGATATGGCAAAGGTGGAGAAGGTGAAGTTCTTCCCACAGCCGAGAACAACGAAAGAACTAAAAGGGTTTTTAGGATTTATAGGCTATTACCGACGTTACACTGCAAATTTCAGCAAAACTGCGGAACCCCTCCATGAGCTGTTAAAGAAAGGAGTAGAGTACCAATGGGTAGAACGACAAAACAATGCGTTCCAAGAGATGAAAGTGAAATTAATAAATCCTCCTGTACTTCAGTACCCTGACTTTACGAAACCGTTTACAATCACAACGGACGCTAGTAACGCAGCGTTAGGCACCGTGTTATCGCAAGGGAAGAAGATTGGCGAAGACTTGCCCATTGCATATGTATACAGAGCACTGAATAAAGCAGAACAAAACTATAGCACAAAGGAAACAGAATTGTTGGCTATAGCGTACGCGGTAAAGCACTTTAGACCATACGTGTATGGCCGAAAATTCACTGTGGTGACAGACCATAAGCCACTAACATGGATATTTAGTGCAAAAGATCCGAGTTCGAGGCTCCTAAAGTGGAGGCTGAAGCTCGAAGAGTACGATAACGCGGTAGTATGTAAGCCAGGAAAGATAAACAGTAATGCGGAGGCGTTAAGCCGGGTAAGGCATGAAGGAAGGGAAGAGATAGGTCCGAAGCGAAATGTGGAGGCAGAAAGAATCTCCGTAGAACAAGCAAAGGCCGAACAGAGTTCCGTAAACGTGCGGCAAGCGCAAGTGTCGGGTGAGATAGACCAGGAAACGAATAGCACTGAAGAAATTAGTCCCGAAGAACGGGAGAATATATTAAAAGAGATGCGCGATAATCACTTTGGAGGGCACCAAGGAATGCATAGGACACTCGAAACGATAAAAGCATACAAGTAGTGGCGCAGAATGGAGCGGGAGACTGAAAATTACATTAGGAAGTGCTCATCATGTCAAAAGAACAGAAACACATAGATGAAAACCAGTATGCCCTTAGAAATTACGGATACAGCAGAAACAGTATTTTCAAAATATGGTTATATGTAGCTCCTAAGGATGAAGGGGTCACAGTATTATGTGGAAAGGAACCCCCAAAGGACTTATTAATGAATGGGATAGGAAAAATAAGTTTTTATAGTAAATGTAAGGGGTATAGAACGAGAGTGTTCATACAAACAGACAGAGTAATTCATAGCAACGTAACGAAGAAAGATATAATACCGCAGATTAATTTAGAATGTGATTCTTGTGTTTTAAATGAAGAAAAAAAAATGTCTCAATGCTAACATTAGAATTACCATTGGATCAGGTAGTAACACAATTAGACGATTTGAAAGTCACCGGGAAAAGACTGGATGATGTCCAGCGAATGGCAGAAAGGCAGGAGGAAGAACTCAGATATTCCAGATATTTGAAACATTACTCCAGTAACTACATATGTAGCTGTAGCGATAGTCATTTTTATTATAATAACATGTTGCTGTAAAAACAGTAGATGTTGTAAAGAATGTTTCAAAAGCCTATGTAAATACTTTGACCATTGTGACTGTTGTGGTAAAGTATGTATAAAAAACACCATTGTAAATCAGTACCCAGAGACTAGGTTAAGTAGAAGACAAGCTAATAAAGAAACTGAAGATGTGGTAATATATGAAAGATGTGGAAAAAGGCAAGAAGAGGTAGTTCTGTTCAGAAACAGGCGTTAAGTAAAAGTAAAAGATAAAATATATGTATACCAAAGATATTAAACGTGTCTTATAGAACTGTGTAGACAATGTTTAGTGTTCTGTCCATGTTTTATTAAACTGCACCTACTATGTAATTGTAATTACCAATGTTTAATGAAAATGGTATTTTGTATCAGTGCTTAGTAAAACTGTACCTTGATAAATATATGTTTGATAAACGTTAGCTATGTATAAAATAATTGTGTCCTACTAAGAACTCAATGGATTTAAGTGTACCGAATGTATAAAGAAAGAAAATAACATGTCAAGTGTTGATGTAACAGAGAAAATGTAAGCAGCTAATCCAAATAAAATGAGAGAGTCACAATTGACGCCAGTCTGAGGAGTACCACCAATTTCCCTGGTGGGGGAGGTGTTCTAACCACAGGAACAAGCCAAGTCTAAATACAGTGTTTCTCAGGTAGTACGACGGAAATAGTCCGTAAACACTAGGTGAGTTAAAATATAAGCTAAATGCTGGGCGTGGCAGAGGGGTCATAAACGAACACTACTGGAGCCAAGGTGGAAGTCCAAACTGTCAGGCAGCTACGCGTGATAACAAAAGAAACAGACTCATTAACGAGACAAAGGAAGCTCTGTGTAGGGACTCGTGACAAATAGGCAATTACAAATATCAACGAGAAACTTCTGGTTAGAGAGAGAAGTCTGGGATTGGAGAGAGAAAGAAAGAGGGCCCTTGGTGGGAACTGCACTGTGTCATGAGGAGCCACTGAAGGGCCCAGGACGCAACGTGTGACCATATTGGGAGAGGCTCCTCTATCCCTCCACCCAGCCTCTGAAGACAACAACAACAATAATACTTAATGTTACCAAACAACGGAAAGTTGCCTTCGACGTTACGTCATGCCAAGCGCTGGCGGTGTCGGAGGGGCAGAGCTAACAAAACCTGGTAGAATGCCTTCCGCCGTCTCTCGATGTTAGGCTCCAGGTAGCGACAGTAGTCAGCGTGATATCAGCAGCCGACTTGCGCAGAGGAATGGGCTGTAGGCACGCAGCCAGAGATAGTCGCTGAAGAGCGTTAGGGCGTAGCCGGGGGATGCTGACGTAGGGCTCTAGGAAGTTTTGCAGAGGTTCTAGTGGGCAGTCGGAACGGTGTATTCAGTCCCCGTCTCTGTATTAGACTTGGTCTTCCTGTGAATGCAATCACCACGCAGTTAGGGTGATCTGTAATTCTACGGAATAAAATTCAACTTGTTAAAGTTAGCAAGACTCTAATTCTACCAGCTTCCTAGACTTGTACCTTCACACCAGCGATTTCCTCCTCTTAGCCATATCAAAAAGTCTCCCTCCCAGTAAGGTCAACCGGATAAATCCCTTTCACGAACCATGTCGCTCAATCGCTTGTGATACCCACACTTGGGACGCGACATAAATAAAAATTTTTCTGCCAGGTGTGGGATACCACAAAGGCACATAGGCAAATTGGAGCCAGTAGATTTTGGTACAGCGACTGTGGCAATTGGCAGAAAGGTGTGTCGACTCGCAACTTTCAGCATTTGTAGCCCCACTACAGCAGAGTCCAGAAAGGTAGTCCTCGCAGGTGCAGGGCAATGCAGGACAGCGGCAGCGCGATGCAGAGAAACAAGGCACAGGGGTGCCTAAGCTGCCAGCGTTCGAGACCGAGGGTCTGGGCCGAGCAGCTGCAGACGTGGCAGTAGCCATTACAGCGGCAGCAGAGGCGAGCGACAGGATCGGCACAGCCCAGCAGCATGGAACAGAGCGGGCACAAAGATAGCGCAGAGCAGTGCAGGACAATGCAGATCAACAGAACAGACGGTGCACCATAAGAGAAGTGGTACTTATAAAATTGTCTTAAGAACACTGTATTTAGTCGGTGGTTAGGCAGCGTCAGGGGCGACTGGCGGTGCAGCTCCACACATCTCACTGTCTATGTAGCAACTCTCTCAAACTTATCCTTACTAATGTTTACCGAAGTTGGTTTAAGAGAAAGGTATATGGCTGTGTTTTCAACTGACCCATCATCGTCTCAATGTTAACCTTAATTCTGCCTACAAAAATTTTGTCTATCCAATGAGAAACGTTATACATTTCGTGGTGGGGCAATGTTTTTAATGTTTGCTACGTAACAGAGACCCA
Source organism: Schistocerca nitens (assembly GCF_023898315.1). NCBI lineage: Eukaryota > Metazoa > Arthropoda > Insecta > Orthoptera > Acrididae > Schistocerca > Schistocerca nitens. The sequence goes on along the minus strand of NC_064615.1, from coordinate 366,157,667 downwards.
TATAGTCTCACACTAATACTTGCACCTGGTGTGGCCCCTTTAGTGTTATCGTAAGATCTATACTGTTCTTGTGGAGGGCTCCATATTTTAACACGGGCTGGGGGATGGACCTCTTGGCAGCTGGCTGGCAATGTGGGTGTCCCATTGTTCTGCTCTTACCGAAGGCCTTCTAGCCTACAAGGCTCTGCTCTTGGCATCTGTTCTCGTTTCTCCCCTCGGAACTGCGTCTGTTTCATGGTGGGAAGGTATGACATGCATTTAGACGTTCTTGTGTTGGTCTGTGGCATTCCATTTGCTCACATGTTGATCGTATTACTTTGGTTAATTTAATGTCAGGATTTATTTGGAGCTATGTGACATATTGCCAAATTTGCTATCATGTCAGGGTTTTCATGGAAAGTGTTGGATTTGCCTGACACCTTACACTGTGTTTCACTGTAGAAGTATAGGACAATTTGTCCCCTGGTAGATGAAATATATCTCCATATTCCGTGCAGACCTCTGCTAGAGCGCTCTTTTCTTCGAAGTTCAAACGTCCCATTCTGAGTTGCCTTCGCAACACTCTAACATGACTTTCCGTCTTACCTACGTCATCAGTGCAACATTTTATTCGCGAATTTTCACGATTCCTTCTAATTCTTCCGTTATTAACCTGACGTTTCCTAGTCGAACTCTGTCCACTGACATGTTCAATGCACTTACTATACATTTCCCATTTCCCACTTTTACTACGGACTCAAATATATGCACCCATTGTGCACTCTCCTGCCTTGGTATGATCATTTCTTTTTCGATTCCCTGAGGTACCTTCCAGTCCACTTTCAACGTTTTTCTTTCTTCTCAGGGCCCTGTCTCCCCACCTATTTCTGAATCTGCATCTATCTCCTGCCCCCTTTGGCTCTTCCTCTACTACTAAGGGTATATCTCACCCTTTTAGTCATATTACTTTACCTGCATAGTCCAGCTTGACTCTATGCTCGGTTAAGAAATTTCTTTCTATCAGTCCTGCATATGGAATGTCTAGTCCTCTCCCGTACATGTGAAATTTCTATCTGACTTTTTCGGAGCCGACTATATTTAAGTGTATTTGTACCATGCCTATGGTGCTAATGGCTTCACTGGTTACACCTTTAAACCGAAGCCTTTCTGCTTCATTGATTCTAAGCGTACTCTTTACCGGAATACTCATCTTCTTGTGCAACCACAATTGTGCTCCAGAGTCTATTAGTAGTTTCAAATACTTTTTTAACTCTATGCAGTACAATACTATCACATCGTTTTCTGTCGCACAGTTGATTACCCTAACTGTGGGTTTACCTATCGCAACAAGTCCCGACTACGCGACCTTACCGACTCTTAGTTTCTCTGCACCATTTTGCCAGTTTTACTTAATACTGGTACCCTGCCTTTTCTCCAGGCGTGTCATGGCCCTTCGTGGCAATCTTTCGTGTAGTGGCCCTGCTGCTTACACATACAACAGGATACATCCTTTACTCTTGTACACGGAACTCCGCGGTTCCCTGGTAGATTACACAGTAGGCATCTCCACTCCCGTAATCCTCCATCGGCTTCTCTATGATTTCCTCTTAATTCTTTTGTATCTATCAGATGAACTTTTCTTAACTGCACCCGGCATTCCATGTCTGTGTGTCCCGGGATGTTGCCCGTACTCTACCCTCTGGCCTGTTTTTCCTACACTTGCTTGCTATGTGGCCTCTCAACCCACAATTGAAACATTTCAATCCTTTAGTTTCTCTCGCACTTTTTACCGCTTCGCTACTTCGGGTCAACGTTACCCTCGGGGCTATTACCCGCTGTTTCATGCACAGTATTGCACTCTCTTCCTGCAGTGCCAACTCCACTGCTACTGCTAACGTAATTTCGTCGCCTCTGCTTCTCACTATTGTTTGTACTCTATCGTTGCTTAACCCCTGTATAAAGCAGACTCTTCCTAAGGAATCAACCAGTTCTATCGCACCCTTCAAGTATTTTCTAGCCGTAACTCTGTTAACTACTTCTCTAAAATCTCTCTGCATTTCGTCTATTCGGCTTGCCCACATTGCAATTGGCTCTCCCAGTCCCTGTCTTGCTTGGAAAATCTTACATGCGTAGAAGTCTATGGTACGCTTACTCGCATAGTTTTCTTCTATCACGCGTTTCATCTCCTGCCGCGTCCCTGTGCATTCACGCACTGTCCGTCTCGATCTGGCCTCATTGGTTATTTTGCTTTGACGAACTTCAGTAACGTTTCGTGTTCCTCTGGCTTTACTAGTTCAAATGCCGCATCTATATTTTCAATATTTTCCCTTAAATCCTTTTTATTCCCTTCGAACACTTTTGAAACAATACATAAGGCTTCTTTCTCTGAGATCTTACTGTTAGTGGAGGATGATGGAACTTCGTTAGTCTGGGGCATCATAACACTTTACAATATTCTTAAGACAATTTTATAAGTAGTGCTTTTCTTGGGGTGCGCTGTCTGTTCTGTTGGTCTGCGTTGTCCCGTGTTGCTCCGCGCTGCTTGGTTGTGCCAATCCCGTCGCTCGCCGAGGCCACCGCTGTTAGGGCTGCTGCTGCACAGCCTGGACCGTCAGTATCAAACGCTGGCTGCTTAGGCACCCCTGTGCCTCGTCGTTCCGTGTCGCGCTGTCGCTGTCCTGCGTTGCCCTGCACCTGCGAGGACTACCTTTCTGGACTCTGACACAGTGGGGCTACTAATGCTGAAAGTTGCGAGTCGAAACAACTTCCTGCCAATTGCCACAGTCGCTGTAGCAAAATGTACTGGCACCTACCTTCTTATGTACCTTTGTGGTACCCAGCACCTGGGACCAAACTTTTATTCGTGTCGCGTTCCATGCATGGGTATTCCAGGGGATTGAGCGACACGGTTCGTGAAAGGGATTTAGCTATTTAGCTGGTTGACCTTAGTGAGAGGGGGCATTTTTGATCTGGCTTAGAGGTGGAAATCGCAGGTGTGAAGGTACATGGTTAGGAAACTGGTGGAATTAGAGTCTTGCTAACTTTAACAAGTTGCAGTTTATTCCGAAGAATTACAGCTCACCCTAACTGCGTGGTGATTGCATTCACAGGAAGGCCAAGTCCAATACAGAGACGGTGACTGATTCCACTGTTTCGACTGCCCACTAGAAGCTCTGCAATACTTCCTAGTGCCCTACGTCAGCGTCCCCCGGTTATGCCCTAATGCTCTTCAGCGACTATCTCCGGCTGCACGCGATGCCGCATAAGAGCGTATAAGGCTTCACTCAGAACTGCAGAAGCCTCATCTGTTACATCCCCCTTTTTACGTAATGCTAGTGTCGATTCTCAATTAAACTTCATGGTACTCACATTTGCTACTTGAAGTTAAAATCTGAAACGCGATGATTTTTCTGTTATATAATTATTGAGAAGCCACATCAGCCACTGTAATTTACGGCAAGTTAAATATGTAATTAAGGGTAACTGAGGTTCATTGTTGTCCATTTTTGATAGTTTTGTCTTTTATGAAACTTGTTTTGTGAGTAGAATAAAAATTCCAATGGTACACTTAACTGCTTTTTCGACGTTATTTTACCAGCTAACTAAAAATACGAAAGCCTTGGACCCTTTCCACTAAATTTAGTTAGTATTAAGATTCTTTTACAGAGAGTGCAGTGGACCTGACGCTGAAATCATTAAGTATTTGGTTATATCATCGCTAGTCTCACTGAACTCTTCTGAACTCTACATGTCATGTGTGGTCTGGCGTCTCCTTAACAGCAACAGGTTCAAAATAATCAATTCTCTAAAAAACAAGCTCAGAGCGTTGTTGTGCAAAAGTGGTAGGGAGACACGACTTCGAAGAAACAAACACCACACAGAATGTTAGAGAATGGCGACCCTGCCAGGATGGTAAAATACCATGATTGGAGGTAGACCACATGCCTAACTAGGTCAGAAAAATATTTTGTTGAAAAATTTTCGTAACGAATAATTTTTGTGAAAGGCATAAATAGTCGAAAACAGTAGCTGCTGCCATAGATAGTAAGAAAGTAGTCAATAGAAAGTGAGACATTCTAGCAGAGACAAGAGCATAATTGAGTTATGAATTTTAATATTGTTAGAATTAAGTTTTCCCTCCAATGCAAGCGCACAGGTGGCGGATACATCGTTGACAAGTTGGTTCTGACCCAACAAGTAAGTGATTGGATTGTCAGTCTTGGGTATAATAAGTGTCAAGTCGTGTGGGCAAAAAGTTTATGAAACGCGTGAGATCGTATGAGCGCATGTTAACGCGAAGTAGGGCGCGTGAATTGCTTTTAGATCAGAAAATAAGGGAATCAGAAAGATTAGCAATGACAGATAACGCACCATAACGAGGATAATGTACGCCAAGGCACAGAAAACGTAGGTCAGCATACGACAGAGGAGCAGGAAAGTAGAGAGACAGTCGATGAGGATTCTAACTTGCGTCTTTAATACGTAGAACCCATAGTACAAGTAATCAGAACTCCCTCACAACAGAGTACAAGGAACTCGAGCAGAAACGTGTCACCACACAGTTGAATGCAATCGGTTGCAAACCAACACTTGGGCGAAAATACAGAGCGTAGGACGTCGGAAGAAACACGCAATAGGACCCAACAATCTGGCAGAATTATTACAACAAATTCCAGAAACCATGACAAGGCAAAATAAAGAAATTGCGAACCAAATTAAAATTCAGAATGCAGAAATGACGAAACAAATGCGGGAACAGATTGCAGAAAACACGAACCAAATGCGTGAGATTAAAGAACAAAACAAAAAAATTCAGTTACACCTAAGTCATATTGAATACGAGGCAAAGGAATTTCGAGAAGTGATAGTAAACTTAATAACTGGTCACAACCAATTGGGAACATACATTGACAAGGTACAAGTGGGCGTAAAAACATTACGTAACAACACTCAGGGTAAAGTCAAGAAACTAGAGAAACAGATAAACGTAATTACTAGACAAGCAGCAGGTACAGCACGTGAAATTGTTGAAAACAGTGTGTTACACAAACGTATCACAAAAGCAGCGCTGAAAAGATATGATAATCGCATAATCGAAATACAAGCGCAAACGAAGCAACAATTTCAGAAATTGCGAACAGAGTTGTTGCAAACCATTGAAGAGCGTAGTGAACAGGATCGAACAAGCACTGAGTCTGCAACCACATCCGTATCTGTAACAGCACCGGAAAAACAAGCAACTAACGAATATATCATGCATTTGCGATTCCAATCACAGGCAGAAAGTAACATACGTGATATCAGACAGCCTGCACCGCAACAAACACGTTTCGAAACTCTTGATGAACAAACGGCACCACAAACACATGCAGAACCACGAATGTATCTTTCAAGACAGTTTGGATCATGCAATGAAGCGGCAAGGTTAGCCAGACAAGATACCGAACCAATAGGTGACAATGGAAAGCCAGGTCGCGAAGAGTACAGTGCAATGCATTCAGCTACACGTTTACAACCGATGGAAGAAAATTATTGCGTATCACTTCAACGATATCACGCAAGGGTAGGCGAAAGTTACAGTGGACAATATGTAATGGATCTACCACAACCGGAAAGAACGACGAGAGAAATGATTAGAAACAAAAGTGACGAAGGATCGCGAAGTTCATATGGAACCATGACGAAGTACGACAACGATCATTTCTTCACAGTCAGAAAATTTCAACACTTTCGAGAAGGAAACTCATTACATTCACGAACTTTTATTGATCAATTCCGAGTAGGATTACCAGAACACTGGACGCTTGCACACAAATTAGACTTTATATGTGCACACATGTCAGGAATAGTCGCAGAAACCATGCAGAATGTTGCAGCGACATTTCAGAGAGAAGTTTCTCTCACGATACTGGTCCAGCGAAGCACAGAACAGAGTGAAGTACGAATTATTACAGAACCCATATTTTGAAAATTCAGGAGAGAAGAGCCCCGTGAAATTTTTCGAAGTAGTGGCAAAGAAAAATCAATGCTTAGATGTACCATACAGTGACGGAGAGTTCATTAAACTATGCGCGATGAAGTTACCATTGAAATACCAGCAGTCATTAGTAGGTCGCGGAGGCAATGACGTCGAAGCATTTAAAGGAATTTTAAGGGAACTAGAGTTTATACTTTTGGAAGATGATGTAAGAAAAAGACGAAGCGCACGTGAAAACGAAAGCAAAAAGCAGTGGAATCCACAAGACACAGTACGAAGAAACAATAATTACGAACCACGTGATAACTTCGCACCAAGAAACGACAACAGATTTCAACAAAGAAACGGTTATGGATTTAGAAGAGAATATGGCAATAACTGTAATTCACCCAGGAACGGCAACAACTATTACAGAGCGAATAATGACAACCGAAACGGGTATTGGAGAACCAATAGACCGACAAATTATCAACATAGAAACCAACATCAACAAGCTGAACAAGAAAAGAGAATACAGATAGAAGAGGTGGAGGTAAGACCACGAAACCCCGAAAAACGTTCGAATTGACAGCTAAGCGCCCAAGCCAAAGAGAATTACGCACCGACCCAGGATAATTGCAGCACCTTGAACAGAGAAATAAATACCTTATCACGAGAAGAGAAAAAGGAAAAAGCAAAACCGCAGGGACCAGATGAAAACGAAGACAGGAAAATAACAATATCGTGCGGGGACGAAATTAATTGGGAGAATACTGACGAGGAAGATGAATTACCAGAGGCATGCACAACTAATGTAGGATGAAAGGATGAAGTAATGAGTATTGCAGAGCTATTCGAGATGGAAACCAGGGAAAGCGAATTCAATGAGGGTAATGCGCAATCGACAGAAGTTGAAAATAAGTTACTAGTGGGCACACAACCAAACGTATATAATGAAGGAAGTTATGAAGCGATAATTAGAGCATTTAGATGCGATTATGTGGAAGTAGCGACGAGCAAGGAGAAGATAGACGAAGATTAGGAAAAAGTAGAGGATGTTGAAGAAAGCGTAAATGAAGGAAGAAATAGAGAAGAAATAAAAGAGAGAGAAGTAGCAGTCGAAGCTTATCCTACAGAAAGTTCGGATTCACAGGGGAAAGTCCTGAAAAGACTCATTTATGATTCAGTGGAGGATTCGTTGATACAAGAGGAAGAAGAACAGAACAAACCATTTCAAATTCAACCAATTGTGAAGGCCATGGTAAAACAGATCCCAGTCAATATTGTAACTGATAGCGGAAGTGAACTGACCGCGATCTCAGAAAGTTTATTCATGCAGTGTAATGCCAATAAGGAATTGCCAGTTCTGAGAACACGGAAGATTAAAGCATGAGGTCCTATTAGAAACAATGCTGCGGAAGTTACGAGACAAACAAGGTTAACTCTTTCGTGCCAAGGTCAAAAGATCGAAGCCAACTTCGTGATTATATGTAAACTAACTGTAGATTTGATTACAGTTGCAGATTTTTTAAATGAGAGACGAGCGATAATAGATATGGGGAAAGGTAGCGTAACATTCGGAAATGTCACACTTCTCTTTGAGTAAAAGCTAAAATTAGAAGAAATACCAGTTATAAACAAACAATTAAGAATGATGCGAGATAAAGAGGATGAAGAATTAGAATGGTATGCACAAAAGGGGGAATCGCCTCAACTCTTGTTAGAAGTCCATAAAGAAATCGACGAAAAATTGCAAGAAGTTCAAGGTATTTTGGAACACAGTAAAAGAGAATTAGAGGGTATTTTACGAGATAAAGCAGAGGTATTTTTACCTAAGACTGGCAGTATTAAACATTTTCAGGACAAGTTTGAAGTAAAAAAGCACAAACCATTTAGAGTGACACCCTACACAATCCCATTAAGCTATAGGAATAAAGTATTCCTGGAGATATCTAAAATGTTAGATGGTGATATTATTGAACCTGTTACCTCCACATATAACAGCCCACTTCATATTGTACAAAAACGAGATGGGAGCATCAGGTTAGTGCTTGATTCCAGACAGATCAACACAATCATAATCACTGAGAGAGATCGCCCAGAAAAATTAGAGGAATTGATACAAAACATCCATGGTGCTAAGATATTTTCATCAACTGATTTACGGAGTAGTTTCTGGGAAATAGAATTGGCCCCAGAATGTAGATAAATTTACAGCATTTATCTTATTCGGTAGATGTTACCAATTTAAACTATTGCCATTTGGTTCAAACATATCATCAGCAGCGTTTATTAGGGGATTTAATACTATACTCAGTCCTGAAATTTTACAAAAAATTACATGTTCTGTTGACGATGTGATTATAGCAGAACCCTCTTGGGAACAGTACAACGACACATTAAATCAGTTTTTACAGATCATGAAAGAGCATGGGGTCACAGTAAATATAACAAAATCCGAATTTGGAAGGCGAGAGGTCAAATTTCTAGGACACATAATTTCCGAGAAAGGGGTAATGCCTGACCCGGAAAAACTAACGGCAATCAAAGAATTCTGTACTCCATATAATAAGAAAATTCTCAGAGGATTTCTAGGTCTCACTGGATTCTATAAAAAATTTATTTGGATCAGCTCTCTTGCAACACCCGCCTATGTGCATTGACCGGAAAAAACACGCCATGGGTATGGGATCAGCAAGCCAATGAAGAATTTTTAAAAGTGAAAAACGCACTAACAATATCACCGATTTTGCGCACATCCTGATCTAACACAAAATTTTTGTATGGCCACTGATAGCGCGAAAACAGGTTCAGGAGTTGTTTTATTCCAAGAATACAAACAGGCAGGGCTAAGATCATGCAGACCAATTGCATTTGGCAGTCATGTACTCACAGAAAGCGAGAAAAACTATTCAGTCACGGAGCTGGAAGCATTGGTCATTGTATGGGGCTTCCAACGTTTTCGATACTTCCTATTCGGAAGAAAAACAAATGTATACACTGACCAAAAAGCATTAGAATTTCTGTTATCTACCAAACTAACTCATAGGAGGTTAGCCAGATGGATGTTAATACTACAAGAATTTGACTTCACTATTACACACATACCAGGACCAGCAAATGTATTAGCAGATGCTTAATCACGATGTCCACTCGGTGCATCTAATAACATAGGTTTGGAAGGAGCAGAAGACCAGTTTACAATGTACGATATGAAACAAGTTCCTTTCGAAAACTACATTACGACACCAATGAGAAACATAGGCAAAGAACAGGACAAGGATCCCGAAATACTAGGAATCAAACATAAGTGGACAAGTAAGGATTTTCCAGACATTCGACAGCACTATCTCCTAAAAAAAATAGTGTTTTATTTTTTAGACGAAATGTTGCAACGAATGAATGGTGAATTTATATCGCAGATGAACTAATTAATATGTACATGTGGTACACACATTTAAGTAATGGCCACTTTGGACCAAAGAAATGCTTTTTTAAAAATAAAACAAACAAGCCTTTTCCTAATATGGAAAGACGAATTAGAACAGTATTAGTCAAATGCAAAAAATGTAGGAGGGCTAAACACGTCACTTTCCAAAGCAAACCACCTATGTTTCCAATAATCCCTAAAAAATTAAAACAAATAGCTGCAACGGATTTAATGGGGCCCCTCCCACGCACACAAAATGGATATATTTTCATATTTGTCGTTTTGGAACTTACATCTAAATATGTTACCTTGACACCATTAAAATGGGCAACAGGTCTTACTATAAGTAAAGCATATAGACAAGATTTTCTCAGACAAGTAGGTCGAGTGGAACAAATAATTTCGGATAATGGCCCACAATACAAATCAATGCAATGCCAGAACACGTTAAAACAAAACAAAATAAAACCCATCTACATATCTAAATACAAACCCAGCGAAAATCCAGCAGCACGGTCTATGAAGGACATAGGCACTTTATGACGATTATATGCAGGCAAAAGACACACAACACTTGGGATACATAACTTAAAGATTTTTAAGAAGTAATAAATGAAATGCCACATAGCACTATACTACTACTTCCAATTACTGTACTTAACAATATTGAACCCCCAAACATAATCAGAGAAAATGTAACATTTCCTACTGTACCACATAGACATTACAAACAAATCATAGCAACAGCACTCTCCAACATCAGAAAGGCAGCCATTAAAAGAAAAGAAAGAGGAGATAGAACAGCAATTAAAAGAACATTCTCAGTAGGCCAGAAAGTATTTATAAAAACACACCATCTCTCCAGCAAACAGAAACACAAAATACATAAGTTTTACACTGCATACAAAGGACCTGTCATAATTAGCCAAATTGCTCATGATAATGCTGTAGAACTAATGTACCCAAAAACAAGCAAAACCTTAGGAATTCACCATGTGAGCCATATCAAAAAGTTTGAAGATTAATTTTATTACTTGTAAATAATTAGCACAATATTTCAAGTTTATGTTGAAGATAAGATCGTCAGGAGAAAGAAGAATGAAGAGAGAGAAAAGTGGGGAAAAAAGTAGATTCAATAAAAAACACCAATAGTAACATAGATTAAGGTGAAGGGATAAAGCATAGACAGTCTAACAGCATGAAATACTATAATGCTGTACACCACGACACTAAACAAAAATAAAAAACGAACTTGAGGATTCTTGTAGAAGTCATAAAATTGTAACATGGAAAGGGTGCCAAAATTTGTAAAGCTTTTTAAAAGGTGTAAAACAATGTAGGTACTACAAATAAGTTAGATGATTATAAGTAAAACTTTTTGTATGAACCATTGTAAAAACTCCAGCAAAAACCAGATGCAACGATCCACAAGTTGCAACGAGAGAAGTATCAAGAAAGAAAAGGACGTAATTAGCAAGACAAGACTCCTACAAGGCACAAGCGTTGAGAGAAGGGAAAGGACAGCAAGGCCAACAATGGGCACTTGTATCTGAAGTCGGCAGTAACTCTACTGCTAATGGGAACCTTGCAAGGACAGGCAAGCAAACATTGGAGGAAAGAGAAAACCACTTTCGCCGCTCGTAAAAACCACTTTCAGCAGGACACGGATGGCCAGGAAGGTCCGAACCGGGATGCCGAGCCAGTCTGACGCAGCGGAGCGAGTAAAACATTGTACGATGAGAAGACGGCTTGGGCGAGCCACTACAGGCAAAAAAAAAAGTCACACTACTGCTATTAAACAGCAATGCTGAAGCATGGAACTGAAGAAAACACCCACAAAGTAGAAACAACAAGTCCAAACAATTTATCAAACTGTTACTAAGAGAAGAACTTCAAAGAGACTAGTTATTAATGAATATTTCCATATCCTGCTCACAGAAGAACCAAGTATCAAGTAAGAAGCAGAGAAAAAGCAAGAAAAACAGAAGTTGAAGATTCGCAAGACTGAGACCAAGAAAGAAGATAGGTGAAGAATAGACGACATACCTCCCAAATCCCTATCCTATTGTAAAATAGTCGTCTGTGAAATATTACAAAGAAAAACAACCGCTTTCAGCGACATATAACGATGTCTTTCACGCATACAAAGCCAGTAAACCACGAGATTCCACACTCACAACTCCTTTCCATTATGGGACCTCCACAACAGCAACACACAGTTGAAAAACCAACAAGGAACAACGAACGAAGATGTACATCAAATATTTGCCCACATCCATATCACTCAAGTCCATCAACTTTGTCCAAAAACAATCGTCAACGTCATGCATAAACATTCATAGGATCGTGAAAATGTGTGAAATCATGTGATGTAGGAATTGAGCAAAAGACAAGTGTAAAAAACTATATAAGTAAAGCACACCAGACAGCTAATAAACTACAAAATAACAGTCATTAAATATGGACTTAACTAAAAATAGACTATCGATAAAAATAAGTCATTACTTCTGAAATGGACCATGTATAAAGAACAAAAGTAACGTATAATAAACACTAAAACTATGTGCTACTTATTTTCTCCTCATAAAAATAAAAGAATAACTATATTTTACTTATTTTCTCCTTATAAAAACAAAGAATAAAAAATTTTCTTGTTGGATGTTTTCCCTTTTTTAACATTTGTACCATTTGTTAGGATAATATCTCAATACTTATGTATGTATATTTCTTTGTAATAGCAGTTCTTGGAAATAATTCTTATTTGCTAGTGTAGCAATGTTGAAACGAATGTCTCGAAACAAAAACATTTTTTTAATATTGACCCACAATATTCACAGTATTTACTTGTACATGATATTTAGAACATGTGTTAGGATTAGGTTAGACTTAATTACTACATTTATGAAATGAAAAAAAATATTTCTAAGAAAATCGATGTGAAAGATTCCACACTTTTGATAACAAACTTCTTAAAAAAACAAACTTCGCACTTAAATAAATAAAGAAAATAGTTAAAAATCAATAACAATAATAGCTTAAAAATATTCTTCTCTTGTCAATACAAACATATTTTTGAGAATAATGTGGACGAATATAAAAATATAAATTAGTATCACAAACTAGAATAGAACTAGAATAACGTGGCTGAACAGTAGGCAACAAAATTTAGAAAAAGGAAAATTTTTGACTGACTTAGACAACTATTCAATCATTGTTTAGCTTCAGTGCAAAAATTAAGTTCGAAGGGTGGTGATATGTAAGGTGTCAGGCAAATCCAACACCTTCCATGAAAACCCTGACATGATAGCAAATCCGGCAATATGTCACATAGCTCCGAATAACTCCTGACATTAAATTAACCAAAGTAATACGATAAACGAGTGAGCAAATGGAATATCACAGACACAGTTCCGAGGGGAGAAATGAGAACAGGATCCGAGAGCAGAGCTGTGTAGGCTAGAAGGCCCTACGATAAGAGCGGGACAATGGGACACCTGCATCGCTGGCCGACTGCCAAGAGGTCCATCCCCCAGCGCATGTTAAAAGATAGAGCCCTCCAGAAGAACAGTATAGATCTTACAATAACACTAAAAGGGCCACACCAGCTACAAGTTTTAGCTTGAGTCTATACGCATCTTTGTTACATACCAAACATTAAAAACATTGCCCCACCACAAAAAGTATAGCGTTTCTCATTGGATAGACAGAATTTTTGTAGGCGGAGCTTAAGGTTGAGACGCTGATTGGTCAGTTGAAAACACTGCCAGATACCTTTTTCTTAAACCAACTTCAGTAAACAGTAGTAAGGATAAGTTTGAGAGAGTTGCTACCGAGACGGTGAGGTGTGTGGAGCTGCAGCGTCAGCCGCCCCTGACGCTGCCTAACCACTGCATAAGAGCACATAAGGCTATATAATTATTGAGAAGCCACTGTAATTTATGACAAATTAAATAAGTAATTAAAGATATTTGAGAGTCACTGTAGACCATTTTTGATAGTTTCCTCTTTTATCAAACTTATTTTAAACCTAGATTATAGATGTGATATGGCATAGGTCATCCTTCGATCCATTATAGAACTTGGAATCCCATTCAGGGAAAATTCGTTGTTGAATGCAGTTGGTTTTTATCATCCTGTACTAAAATATTTCCTTTTATCAATAGCACAATTTATAAACAATGTTTTGTGAGTAGAATAAAAATTACAATGGTAGTGTTAACTGCTTTATCGACGTTATTTTACCAGCTAACTACAAATAGGAAAGCCTTGAACCCCTTCCACTAAATTTAGTTAGTATTAAGATTCTTTTGCAGTGAGTGCAGTGTAGCTGACGCTGAAATCATTACGTATTTGATTATATCATCGCTAGTCTTACTGAACTCTACATGTCGTGTGTGGTCTGGCATCTCCTTACCAGCAACAGGTCCAGTTTCAAGCTAGTCAATTCCCTAAAAAACGCACTCAGAGTGTCGTTGCGCGAAAGTGGTAGGGAGACACGACTTAGAACAAACAGATACAACGCAGAATGTTAGACCTTGTGAAATTTTAGTTTGACATTGATTTCCAGTTTTATTGTTGATTAAAGAACTTATCCCAGATAAAATTTTTACTGTTTATGAGTGCTAAAGTGTCGAATGTGTTTGTAAGAACTTGCATTTGCTACTGAAACTGGTTATATCCACTATACTACTTGCCTGCTTGTAAAAGGGTTCGTTGCAAAGAAGTATAGGTTGTATTTTTCTATCAAAACTATTTACTTTTTATTTAACAGAAATGTTTCATATTTTTATGCCTAACTAGACTGGCGACCGTATTCTATTTTATTTGGGTAAACGTGATTAGCTAAAACATTTTCTAAACTGGATCTGTCACTTCCTATGTCCATAAGTAACATTGATATTAAGTTCGATAAGCCAAAACCATTAGGTATTACTAGGTCAATTTCCTTAAATCCTCACAGAGGGTAACATTAACTGCATCTAAATACCAAAATTGGTTATAAATATTAAATCAGTATACTAAAAGTTGCAGTATAGTGTTTATAGTGGGTGGAGGAGATGGCTAAGGCACCACGGAATGATTCTTGACAGGCGATTCTTTTTTTTTTGCGTTGCGGCGATATCTTTTAACGAAATTTCAATCTCCCACTTACACAGGGCGAGACAGACTCTCACTATTTGTTTCGTAAACGCATTCTTCTTAGAACAACGAAATTTTGCTTATATTGTTATTTGTAAAAAGTATTCCCTCCGTGTCAGATGTTGGAGATAAAAACAAAAACTACAAAAAGATTACAAACTAGAACTTTAATAGGTAAGATCTCTTTTAAAACATCAGGTAATAGGTCTTTAAATTTGCAATAAACAAATAAAAAATAAATGTCCTGATCCTCTAGTAAAGGTCGCCAAACACATGTGGCGATACCTCTTAACGTTTTTTAGTCTTGTATCCTCTCCAGTTATTACAAGTGCTATGCGTTATCACTTAATACTGGGGTAAGGAACTGTGAAACCGCAGTGTTCTTACAAGAGAATAAAACCGCTCCTTCTTCTCGTACCATCCTTGCGATACACGAACCTCGGTTCGTCTGTATTGGAAACAGTTTACTGTCGTCTGTGCCACAAGCTATCTCAGTAGTTTTGATGTGCTGTCAGTGTACGTTCATGTCCCAGAGCTATCGATTCGTCATAGCTATCAGTGGACTCTTGTTTAACGTTTCTTCTTGTGAGATAGTCAAGCCACTGTTATGTCTCTCCTCATTTCACATAATGCCACAACGCTAGTCTTAAGCCTTTTGTGCTGTACCTGCATGAAATATCTAATGCGTTAACACACACAGACAGCCTGCTCGTTTTATCTAACAACTGTAATAATCGATCTTAGACTCTATTAACAAATTAGTTGCTACATAACTTCGACAAATCATCGTCCACAACACTACTGCTGGTGTCGTTGAATGGAACGCCAAACAATACATGCTCCTACTGATTATTCCCAGTGCTACATCTGTCGCTCTGACTGTAATTATTGTTGTTGTAGGGATCTCGTATATTTATGGCTGTTGTAACTGTTGTGAGCCACGACCTCAAGCATTACCCGAGAAACAGCCGTCGGGCGGATATGATGGTTAATATCCTTGCCACACTTCAGACATGGCCATCCGCAACGTTAAGATTTAGATATTAGGGGTTTGTTTCACTGGATTCATGTTTTTTTTAATGGTCAGATTTTCTGTTTTGTCATGAGGTCATGCACAGTCACTGTAGTGGATAACTGAGTATCAAGAACTATTTGTATTTAAACTTTAAAAATCCTGCATATCGGTCACAGAAGTTAGTTTCATAATTTTACTAACAAACATAGATAAACAGACATGAGATTTAAGTGGGTAGCTTCATTTGTGACAATCAACGAGCATGTATTGCAACTGTAGCAGTACTTGAACAGATCCAGATGGAATTGAGCCTATGATAAATGGAGCCGTAAAAGGGCAAAGGGGTATTCTGAGCCTCACAGAATAAAGCCTGTAAAGACTATTAAGCATTTTAGTTTAATACATGATGAATTGCAAGATGTTAAGTTTCCTGTTCCTCTAGCTGAATCATCTGGATGCTTATTATAAAGAATAAATGATGTAGATAATTTTATATTTGGAAGCATACTAAGGTATGTACTCAATAGCCCTTTCATAAATAACAGTGTTTTTAATTAATACCCAATGCTTCCATTACCCACAGAGATCCCTCATTTGCAAGGAAACTATGTATACTAACAGGTGGGTCAAGAAGGCAGTACGTGTAACTTCCAACAGAAGACTGTGACAAAGCTCCATCTTTCGATCACCGTACGAATGTTGAAATGGCAGATATTGAAACAGCTGATCGCGGAAAAGAGAATCAACTACAATCGCTTGGTAGTGGAAAGGCATAATGGCCAGAAGAGATACTGATAAGAGTCTACAAAGATTACTGGAACGAACTTGCTCCGCTTGTAGCAGTAATTTATCGTAAAGCGCTGGAGCAACGAAAGGTACCTAGCGACCAGGAAAACGTGCAGATAATTGCTATTGACAACAATGGCTGCAGGACTGATGCACACAATAATACACCTGTATAGTTATGTCAATCTGTTGCGGAATTATGGGATATTTCTTATGCTCAAAAATTATGACGATTTTGGAAAACGAAAAATCTCCCCCGTCAAAATCATCATAGATTCGGTAAACATACATCTTGCGAAACTCAGATCGCTCTGTTCCTCCATGAGATTCATAGTGCTGCAGGCTATGACGCTCAGGTTGATGCCATGTTCCTCGATGTAAAAAAGGCATTTGACACAGGCCCTCACTGCCGTTTGGAGTATTGTACCAGATTTACGACTGTGTAGCGGCACCACAGTTTAAGACAGGAAAAAGTTAGATTCGATGCAATATTTCTGAGGGTAAGTTACACCCAGGCGTGGGCCTGTTGACAGTAAGTTATGCTTACCAGCAGTTGCAAAGTAGTATGGAGGCCACAGGGCCATAGAACCTCTGAAAAGAGTAAACGCAGTGGTTTGCATGGCGCAAGTTACAGAAAGAAGGGGCCCACCGGCCCAGCCTAGGTGTTATGAGTACATGACTCGGATCAGCACACATAAATAGGTGCCGGTCTTCTAACGAGGGGGATTCAAGTGTGGCAGCTCTCCTGGATGGCGGGGCGTGTCACATCACCGGCTACACGCAGCAGCAGATGGGGCGCCAGTGTTCCAGTCCACAGCAGGTCACACATTCGACCCTCTGAGGCCAACGTGTGGTCTGTAGCCAGCCAGCAGCGGGCCCCTCAATGGCTCGTTACCACGGGCAGTGTTGTTGGCTCCCAACACATGCCAGAGGCATCCCGAAGCAAGGGCCACAGATTTGGCTGTCGGATCGCAGGTGCTTGTTGTTGCCCACGATCTGAACCGCAATGGTGAAGAAGAACACAGTAGGCCACCCTGCAGCTCCCAGAGAGCTCCCAGAGCGCATCCTGACATCGTCAAAACACCACGGCTGTATATGGCTGGCATACCGCAGTATGTTGCACAGGTCACTGAGGTAGCCTTTCCATGCCAAGCTGTTTTGCAGACAGTGAAGTGCCATCCTTGGCATCGTGGGACCCTGTGACACAGACAGAGAGGAAGATGGCACTGAAGCTGGGAATAATAAAACACTTGAAGATCACAGCCGAGTTTTAATATGGTGCATACCCAACATTCCTCCACTGCACGCCAACATGTACATTTGGGAGTGACAGCTACATTTGGTATCAGAGTAGGGAGCGTCATCTGTACTTTATGGCGTTTGAGCCCACTGCCTTCATTACACTCGTAAAATGTGGTTGAAATGGGACTAACTGGGAACGAAAGCAACACAATGGCAGAGTCAGGGATGCAAGGTGTGCCGGAACCAGAAGTGGTACGGATTTTGTTGGAAAAGGTAGCACAATTGACTGTGGACAATACACAGTTGAGAAGTGAATTAACATCTAGGAGGTAGTGGGAAACCGCATCTGATCAGTTGTTGTTGCCTAGAGTGCCGCAGCAGGACATTGATCCAGCTGCTACGAGTTTGAGTATTCCATTTTCTGGCAAGGTATTCGTTTGTGGAAGACTTGGAAACTTCAGCTGTGATGAATGGTTGGTCTGATGAACAGTTGTTACATGCAGCCAAGATTATAATAAAGGGTGAAGCGAAGACATATGTAACGTGTTCTTAGGCTTTAAGGAAGGCTGGACAGTTTAAGCAGTTGAAGGAGGTGCTTTTATAGACGTACAAGAAACAGATTAGCGCTCGGTACTTTAGGGAGAGTTTGAATACAATGATGAAGAGACGGGGAGCGAAATTTTCAGACAGAATAAGAGAAATTAACGAGTATACTTACAAGTTGGGTCAGAGCAATGAAACGAATGGTGTTGTGCAGGGAGGAGACCACCCAAAAGGGATCATTGCCGATAAAATTTTATTAAATAATTTTTCCATTCATAATGTACGGCCGTAGCTGGCTTGGGCCTACTGTAGTGGAAGGTGCTGGCTGGAAGACCGTGGTCAGAACATTCCTGCCACATGCTCCTCGGTCAAGCTCTAGTCCCACGGGTTGGTTGTGCTGACGAGGGTACACTACTAGCAAGGCGCATTGGCGGAATCAATCCTCCAATCAGAGACTAGCCGTGTGATCACGTGGGGACGCGGCCGGGAGCGGCGAGGGCGGCTTGGAAACAGCTCCGCGCTCTCTTAGCTTCAGACCACGGCCCCAAGTAGTCGCTCCTCTAGCCTCTGCCTCTCTCCTCAAACCTCCTGATGAACAGACGGCAACCCCTCTTGGGGTCACCCTGCAGCTCCCAGAGAGTGGCGTTGAGGCAACGGGGTCAAAGGGCGCTGAGTCAGCTCGTGGCGCATCCTGACATCGTCAAAACACCACGGCTGTATATGGCTGGCATACCGCAGTATGTTGCACAGGTCACTGAGGTAGCCTTTCCGTGCCAAGCACTGGTGAGGGAGCACTGGTGAGGGACAAGGGTGAAATACGCAGAAGGGGCGAGGACTTATGGCAGCAGTCTTGGGAAACAGAAGAAACTGGCAGAAGAACCTTTGGGTTCCTGCCAAATGTAAAAGAAAGGCTAGGGATGAAGTACTTCGAGCCAACGCGGGGTCTAATACACTTTCTCACTGGTCATGGGCCCTACCCGACATACTTGTGTCGGTTTGGGAAAAAGGCTACGCCCGAGTGTGACTGTGGTGTTTCGGAGGGCACTCCTGACCATGTGGTTTACGAGTGCCCCCTTTTCGATGATGTAGCAGTGACACTAAGACAACAGCTTCCACATAACAACACATATGACCTATTAAGACATGAAGGAACTTTTGAAACTCTAAACAGACTGGCAAATGAGGTATCACGAAAAGTACTGACGGCATGCTTGAGGGACTTTCACGACTAACGACATATACCGAACGTGTCCAATTACCCTGATCCTATACCGCCTGTGCGTGGACAGGTCGACTTTTCAGTTGCAATCCGCCACGTGCAGGACTAGGGGGACCAGGGTATACTGATATAGACTAAAGCACCGGAATTGACGTAGGTTAGTACAGTAGTTGTAGCTTTAGATATAGATACTAAGTTAGGAACCTGCAGCGACAAACAATCTTGGCCTGCCCAGTGTCAGGGGAACGCTCATCAGGATTAGCTCGATGAGCAGGGCCTAAAGTAGTAGGTTTATATCTATGCTGACACTCCTGTAACGCTGCAGGCAGTTAGGAATTAACAAGTAGGAAGAAATTAAATATTAGCAAGTAGAATAGATTAATACCTGTAGTCTGCCTATTATCCTGTAGTATCCTGTCTGTAGCTTACAATAATAAACATAGTACCAATATAATAATAATAATGGTAATAGCTGCTGAATATCTAACATTGTAGAATTGTTACGACCCATTAATCACTAAGGTGGTGGGTTCTTATTGTATAATTATTATTGATGTTGAATAAAGAATTTAAAAAAAAACCCTCTTGGGGCTGCTCAGCCCTACGTAGACACCCATGTACCATCTCTACATGAATAAATAGGGTCCACTCAAGCTTAATTAATTTTAATTATTGCAATGCTCACAATTTTCCGCTCCTGATATCTAACCTGACGCACAAGTGGCGTCAGAAGTGGGATGCAGACCCACCTTACAGTTGTAAAATAAACTCATGAGTATGAGTACGACAAAGGGGCCGAGGCTGAGCAAGTAAAGGAAACTATACCAAACGTGGCGAGGCTGCAGCGCGCCATGCGCGTGCTAGCCGGTCGTCTGCGTTGCCAAATCTGCGTGGCAGCACACTAGCGCACCACAAGCGCGACGCTGTGCGCCACCAGACGTGAACTGAGGAGGGTCACGCTCACCGACGAGACCGCTGCCACTGTGCCAGGGTCCGGGATGCGGCCCTCGCGCCGCCCCGCCGTCGCAGCTGTCCACGCCGCAGCCCGCCGCCTGCTGCTCCCGCGCGTTATCGACGCGCCTGCCGCCGCTCCTCGACACCACCGTTGTCCGTCGTCTGCACGCCACCAAATAATGCAAGTCGCTAGCGACGCTGCGGTGGTGTAGATGCCCACACTATTGTAACATGCCGACCAGCAGGCAGCAATTGGAGACGGGAGCAGCCGGAGAGGATAAAGATCCCCTCTCGGTGCTGCAGACCCAGATAAATCAATTAATTTTAACTAACGTGGAGCTTAAGCAACAGATAGATGATCTTCAAATGGCTTTTCCACAATCTAATGTTGTTAAGCAAGCTAGTGGAGGAACAGCCGAAGCAGGTGATTCCACCACTCACTAGTGCAGAATCACCTGTGGCAGTAGCCACCTCTACTTTGGTGCAGAGCTTTCCAGTAGTAGCGTTTATTCCGGCGTTCGCTGGAAAGCCACACTAGAATATTCAAACACTTGTCCAGAATATCCAGGACATTGGAAAGCTTTGCGGTTGGCCAGATGAATTTCTCTTAAACGTGATGAAAATTAAACTCACCGGCGAAGCGCGGAACTATGTGCAGTCGGTCGAGAGCTTGAAAATTGCCCCTACCTTCCAGTCCCTTGCAACAGGGTTGATTGAAAGGTATACAGACAAACTGGTACTAGTCACTATCGCGACTTGCTTTCCATCCTTAAGCAAAAAACGGGTAATGATTTAGAAGCATTCGCAGACAGGATTAGAAGTGTCGCGTGCCACACATACGCACTAAGTGCCAATTCTGCTTGTAATGAGGTTCTGTTGGAAGAATCAGAATGTCGTGTGACAGACGTGTTTATTTGTGGCATAAACCCTCAAATAGGGGGTCGAAATCAAGGTAGCTTCCCCTCGCACCTTACACGAAGCCGTGTGATTAGCACTGTACAGGTGCTGACAGGTTGAGTACGAGAGACCTTAATTTTCAATAAAAGAAAAGGGAATTTATTTTAAATGCGTGAGCTATGGATGGCAATGGATCTTCACAAAGCCGTGCACGGGCCCTGGGTTGGCGACACATCATATTTTTCCAGTATGTGCCGCTATCCCACGGCTTGTCCACGTGCTCGACGAACAAACGACCTTTCTGTTGACGGGGTGACGCTTAGGGAAGAGTCGCTTGCATAGGCAGAGCTCCTACAGCAGCCAATCAGAAAGGTGCAAGAGATCACGTGTGAGCGCCCGCCGCGCCGAGCTGCGCGGACAAGGCGTGGGGATCGCTCTCTTTTACTGACAGGCCCCGATGAGATCAGACGCATTGGCCAGTTGCCTCAGTGTACTTTTCGAGCCCCGGCTCAATCTGTTTGCGCCTTAGGGCCGCTAAACTCACACCATGTACCCCGGCTAGGTCAATCAGTAAATGTTTTCTCAATAAACGGGAGGCAGTTTGCCGACCGGAGTTGAAAAATTAACACTTGTTCTTTTTTAGACCCCACTTCCACCTCAGCCACATCCTGACATGCACAACTATATGATAACGTCAGGACTTTGTAGTAGGCTGCCGAAAGTGATTGAAAATAAACATTCTGTGAAAAATTTTCTGTCGAGAGACAATGCTCATTTCAGATGGACTACTCTAACCCGTTTCCATCAGGTAAAGAAATATACGTACGGTGTGTCTATGCGTCCACCGGTCTAAGGTAAGAACCTTCGCGGGCATACCTGTCTGTATGACATCCAGGACTTGCGGTATGAGTGGCTGTGGAAGGAAAAAAAGAGAAGGGGTACGTGTCTTGAGTGCAGACAAATAATTTTTGAAGATGACGAAGGAAAGTGGACTTTACATTTGTATGTCGACCATTGTATATCACAAAACGTAATCATTAATAGAAAGGACTAAACTAGCACTAGAAGAGCAACACTGCAAAAAAGGTCGATGTGCGTTCCCTGAAGAAACGACGTTAAGGTTCTGATTTCCTTTTTGAAAACAGGTTTAACACACGTTGCAGTTATCGGCTTTTACACGAACTGAAAAGCATTTTCATGAAGATAATGCCCAATTAAGACAATTGCTCATGAAAGACTGCTTTGAAGAATATGAGCTTTTCGTTTATGAGGCGCATAAATGCATTTCTTACACTGGATTATTTCAGACCCAATACAATTAATTGGTTGATAGTCGTATAGAAAAATTACTTTTACTCTATGCAGTCGGTTTCATAACGCTATGTATTTTCGATTTCATTTTATTAAAGCAGGTACATCCATTAAAATTTACGTGCAAAACGGAGATATACGCTAATTTACTGCAACTTTTTTATTTTCCCTGGCAAGACGAAATAAAAAAGACAGCAAATAAATTGTAATAACCCACTGTTTGCAACATATCCGTCTTAGAAAGCACTGAAACTGTGTTATCGTTGAACTATTTCCGAACGGGTTAAATGAAGTCAGGATTATCAGATAACAGTTCCTAGATCGGGTTTCTGTCGATTTCGAATATGTAGCGCTGACATAGGTAATCTGGTAGAATTTATAGAAACTAGAGCCGTTTAGACTGGATGTGTTAAGATATTTTTGAATAGAGCGAGGGAGATGCTCGAAGAATTTAAATGATAATCACTAGTAGAGTGCAGACATTGTCATGGAGGAACATTGGTTGATAGCTGTATTAAAAAAAATTGTTACTTTTACTATATGTAGCGGATTTAATAACGCTATACATTTTCAGCTTGATTTCATTAAAGAGGATACCGCCATTAAATCTTCGGTGCAACGTAAAGATTTTCGCTCGTTTACTGAAATTGTAATTTATTTATTCATGTACTTTGGCAAGATAAAATAAAAAAGCTAAGAAATATATTTTAATAACGCACTGTTTGCAATAGGTTACGTTTTAGAATGCATTGCAAATGAATTATCGGTGAAATATTTTAGAATGAGGTCCAATTAAGTCAGAATCAGTAAATAACCGATAACCTGGATTGGGTCTCTGTCGATTCCGAATATGTGGCGGTCACATAAATAATCTGGTAGAATTTATAGAAACTAGAGACTTTTGACTGGGTGTATTCAAGTTTTTGAGAATAGAGTGAGGGAGATGCTCGGAGAATTTAAATGGGAATCGTTGGTAGGGTGCCGACACTGTTCCATGGGAACATTGTTAAACTCAGGGAACCGGTGTCTGAGAAAGACTGTACGGCAGTAATATTATGTGGCCTTATGAGGAGGACATTAGTGTTAAGAGGTCCTGTCGACAACGAGGTCATTGGAGGCGGAGCACGAGCTCGGATTATGGAAGACAGGAGAAGGAAAGCGGGCGTGCCCTTTTGAAGAAACCATCCCGGCATTTGCCTTAAGCGATTTAGGAAAATCACGGAAAACCTAAATCAGGATGGCCGGATGCGGGTTTGAACCGTAGTCTTCCCTAATGCGAGTCCAGTAAGCTAACGACTAAACCATTGCGCTACCCGACTGGATTATAGGGAGACATATTGTCATTACAGAGGCGCGTACCGGTAGTCATTTTTTTCCTTTCTCAGTAGGTGAATATGATAGGATAGGAAATCATATTGCACAATACGTTTTATGAATTCGTAGAATTCTTTGCAAGGCTAAAATTAACTTCCTTATTTATTATTCATTTTGTCACCGAATTTCGATGCAAGTTGACGAGGAATTCTTAATTCTTCTATTATGTCCCTGTTAACTTCTTTTAACGTGAGGTTCCTTCAGTAGTTAAACAAACTTACATAGTGAACGCAACGCCTAATGAAAGGAAGTGAAATTTAGTGTTTGTTGGCAACCCTCCGAAGAGTGTTAGTGATCTGCTCGGTTAATATTTGCGTAAACATAGCGTGTAACGTCGTAATTACGACTGTCTGTACGCCCAAATATAGTACTTTTGAAGTACAGCGTTCTGTAATGCGACTGTTATTTTCAGAACGTGTACAATCGTCAGACATATTCTCTAGCGAACAAAAAGTACACTGGTTTCAAAAACGTAACCAATCCCGTAGCAGTATCGACGTCGTCCATGTAATCTCGCATTCATTCACTTATTCAAACTTACTGTCAGTTTATAGTTGAAGAAATTGCTGAAAGATTTCGTGTAATTACATATCCAACTTCATTCGGCAAAAATGACGCTAGAAAATATTGACGTAAGTCTGTTGGGAGCCCTTATCTCACCTTTCTCACACCCCCTGACCTTGTTTCTGCGGATTTTTGTCTGTTTCGTCCAATGTAAAAAAAGTTGAGCCTGGCATCGAATGCGACGCAACGAGAGGTAAAGAAAAAGTACAACACTGGTCGCGATATCAAGGAAAAAGTTCTTCGATGTGAGAATAAAAAGAGTCATAAGAACATGGGACAAGTGCATAGATGTTGCTGGGTATATGTGGAAAAATAAACATTATATTGATTTGATAAAACATTTTCACGTAATTGCAACGTTGTTTTGGTATCAGAATCAGCAACTAAGGGTATTGGTAATTTATTAGTTACGGTTTCTATCAGAGTTGGGTACAATATTTTTATTAGTGACTAGTTTCGAACATTTTCATTCATTCTGCTACCATTACCTGCAATTTCCAATATTCGACTGTACGTAATAGCCTGCATTTGTGTTTACATCAGACCATTAAAACAAATGTTATTTGACTGTATTACAGTTGCCTTATTGACTGACAAATTTTTATGTATAAACATATAAAGATGCCTATCGAATTTTGTACCAATGTACCAAGGCAACCATGGCATAGTCGACTAATACCTATCATACTGGCCTGACGAAAAATAAATGTGTTACGTAAATTCAAACATTACAAACGCAGGTAACGCTTTGAGAATAAACAGAAATGTTCGCAACTAGTCACTAAAAAAAATATTAAATGCAAATTCTGATGGATTCCTTAATTTTTTGTCCGTTTAACTACTTCACTACTCTCGCTTTACTTCACGATATCCTCTAGTAACCTTGTCCACTTGTACACGAACATCTTGTACTAGTAACAATCAAGAGTCATTCCAGATGTTTGATTTTCCACCAGTATAACACACATATCACGCCGTGTAGACGTCTCTCACATGTATCTTAATTCGTGGACACTTCACAACTTTGGTTTTTAACAGATTTCAACAAAATCTCATGTTACATTGTCGACATAAACTGAAACTGGATATAATAACAATTGACGAATATCCAGTGTTAAGTTTTGTTCCCACTGAAATCAGTCTGATGGTCGCTGAAAATGTGCCGGATGGGTAACTACAGCTGCTCGGTCCCATGGCAGCCATCACTTTGCCGCCGTCTAGCAAGTTCGCTCGGCTGCTCCACTTACCTTGCAGATAACCGGACGCTGTTACTAGTCGTCGCCGGCTCCTCGCTGCCCCTCGCTCTGGTACCGACTACTGCGTACTTGTGGTCGCTGCTGCCCATCTTCTTCTTTCTTCAGGTCCCTCATTATCTTATTCTGAGGCGCGTGTACCGTGTTGCGGGGTAGGAGGGACCAGAAACTGCTCCGTATTTAAAGACGGCGGGCTGTGTCTATCTAAAATTTCACAGATCATCTACAACTCATCTAACACTGAGTAGTTTGTATACTTATCACGTCATGCATTCAGCGAAATTATCTTATGTCGCGACCAACAAGTGTTCTCGACATTGTGGTCAACGTCTCGACGTGCTTCTTTCTATCCGCAACTAGTTGTAGAGACCGAACAGGAATTTTAGCTGTAGGTGACTCACGAACTGCTGGTTTCTCAGGTAAAGGAATATAAAATGTACAATTTCTTCATAGTCGTGTACCGAGTCACGAATTCGCACGCCTAGCGTTTGCTACCTCTCCACGAGGAGTTCGTGCGCACGCTAAGCACAAGAGACCAAGCGCGAGTGACAAGTCGTAGCGTGGGGCGCATACCTCCCCTGAGCTGACAGAAAAAACAACGCACTCCTACGCGCCTGACTTGTATACAGTGTGGGTTGGCGGCAACTCCCCCCTCCATCCTCCAGCCCCTCCCCGCTCACCGCCCTCTCTCCTCCCCCTCACCCCTCTAGCTCCTCGTCGCTCACAACCTTACCTCACCCCCCCCCCCCTTCCACCTCCTACTGTCAAACAAACAGTTATCTATAGTGCTTCCTCCGAGGAGCCCTGACCGCCGTACCCGACCACCTACAGCCTCTCCAGTAAAAAAAGGTCCGCCATGTGACGAAACGTTCCAGACTCGCTCCGGACGCAAGAGCCAGGCAGCTATTGCCGCTCCGTAGCGTCCGTACAGATATCACCGAAAATGTGTTTCCTTGGAACAAATCGCCGCAAATCTCGTGAATTTACGTGACACATATTCTCGAAGGAGTCATCACGCGTGCCAAACTCGCTCTTCTCCCGTGACCTTGGCAGCTGCTTGGGCATAGGGCAGAACGTAACTCGCAACTCTAGTGCAAGAAGTTCATGGCTCGAGCGTACTTGTAGCGGAAAGGAAATGGGACAACGACTTGCAACGGGAACTGCACGTATCATAAATAGGTTTCAATAAATACGTTATTTCATCATAATATTTTGACTGGTATTTTCTTCCCTTCTCTTAATTGCAAGCAGCGTAGTAACAGAAAAAGTCACATTTTTCGCTCATTGAGCTTCTGCCTAAAGGCAGTTCTTTTGTTCACTATAACCATACTCAAATTATGAAGTTATTTCAGGACTATTTGCAGAACATTGTTTGAGATGTGACGTACGAATAACACTTCTCATTCCTGTGGCGTCGAACGAAATCCACAGGATTACAAGCATCGATTTCAGTCACTATATGCAATAAAAAGTAATATGAGTAAACATTTGTTTTGTGTAATGTAGCTTCCATCTCTTCTATCTCTTACCAGATAAAAAAATCTGGACATCCGAATTTAAATTTCCAGAAACCGGTTAATAAGAAAGCTATGATTGTTCCAGCGAAAGGACAAGGCTTACTTCCTTCCCCATCCTTGCCCTACATGTTGTGCTTCATCTTTAATGACCTTGTCGCCGACGAAACATTTAAGCCTAATCTAAACAAAACGGGGGCGCCAAGTTTGCATACAAAATGATGAAGTGAGTAATTATTAGTTAGTAAGTGCACGAAATTTAATTTCTCTTTGACACTTGATGACAGAAATTTTATTCCATGAAATCGTCGAATTATTTTATGAATGAATTTAATTCTGTTATCCTTACTGTACGTTGTAGTGAAAAATTCAGTGTTTTTTTTTCTTTTGTAATGTAAAGATACACATTGTGCAGTGTTCTGGCATTAACAGAAGTTTGAGTAAAAATATAATATGCATCTTCTGCTCATTGTAAAACATTTTCTTTGGAGCTGTTCCATCGTAGAACGTTAAACAACAGGTATATTTGGACAGCGCTTTCTATTCACAGAAACTGACTTCTGGGTGAACGCAATGAAACCGGTTCATATGGCGTGTGAAAAAAATAGGAAAATTTGTCAAAGACCTTATAATTATTTATGTGATGTAATTATTTACGCTTACTTACCAATACGTCACCACATAGTCAGAACCGCTGGTTATAATTTGTGCGATGACTATCATGGAAGCGACAGAAAACAACAGGCATAGCCCACCAGCAGAACGGAAATACTGGGACACCGTTTGCCATCGAAACTTTTCGTCCATCATTTTTTCACTATTGTCTTGTTCCGCTGGATCTTTGTGGATTTTCCCAGTTTCATCCATAATCAGGCTCTGCAAAAATAAAAAGAATTATATTTTTTTTATTTTATCCATATTTTGCAGCTTAAAACGTGACTGTATTCAAAACACTGGGTGTATGAATTAAACAACGCCTTCAGTCACAACTTTTTCGTGTTTTATTAACTACACGATGCATTTCTGACCCTGTGGGTCCATCGTCAGGTGTAATTTGTTTTAATGCAGGTTTTATTTCTTCTCCTGAATGAGGTGAAATGCATATTCCTGTCACGAAAAAGTTTAATGTTGGGTTATGAATTTCGTAAGTCGAACGCGGAAAATATGTGCAAAATAGTGGGAAATGATCAGTATAAACTTACTACACCTTCCAAGGAAAGCATTTTTAACGTTTTAGTACCGGCAAGCATTCTTTTTTCCGTCGCTTTAGTACATGTCACTTCATTCGAAATGTACATTTGCACACACATGTTTATAAACACTTCACAGATGTTTTTGTAAATGGTGTTGTCAAAGATGAATTTATTCGTAGTGCTAAAGATATAACTATTAAAAAATTGACATATGTAAGAAATAACTTTAGAATAGGTCTTCAAAATTACT
This sequence comes from Schistocerca nitens, assembly GCF_023898315.1. Lineage (NCBI taxonomy): Eukaryota > Metazoa > Arthropoda > Insecta > Orthoptera > Acrididae > Schistocerca > Schistocerca nitens. Next base: position 366,129,048 of record NC_064615.1, on the reverse strand, counting down.
GAACTAACTATGGCTTGCGAAATCTGTTCGTTCATTTAACATAATTCTGGTTTTTTTTATTTTGTGGAGGTATAATTCCAGTTGTTCTAACAGACTTAGGGTTTTACCATTGGCTTCGTTGTGTAGTCTTAGCAAATTGTTTTCTAGACTGTTGATGACATGTTTCATTTCCAACATATGTTGTGCAATGACTGATTTTCCGAAATTCTTGAGCTTGAAAGCATTTACATGTTCTTGAAAACGGGTCTTGAAGTTTCTGCCTGTTTTCCCTACATAGTATGCAGGACAACTGGGGCATGATACTTTGTACACTCCGCTGTTGTTGTATGTTTGTGTATTTGATTTTACGTAATGGATGAGTAGGTTTCCTAACTTATTACTGGTTGAGAATGCAACTGTTGCATTTGTAGTTAATAAAACACGAAAAAGTTGTGACTGAATGCGTTGTTTAATTCATACCTCCAGTGAAAAAGAATTATTACCTTGATACTCAGTGGCCAGGGTAAGTGCCATAGGCAGAGCATTATTTAGCTGTAACACAGAGAGCAGCAATTTTGTGTGAAAGAAGCAACGAGAAATCTAAACTAGCACTGAGTCCTTGTTTTATTAAATCAACGTACAGACATATTCGTGAAATGCGATACTTCCTTCAGTACGACTGAAAGCAATAAACCATTTCGTTTTAGCGTTACGCTCCACGTTACACACGAGACATTAACCGTTCTGTGCCATAAGTGCGGATCGGTAGATATTTGGAATATATGTTTCGTCTGTAATCCTTAAGTAATGAGTTATATTCCATTGAACCTCACTGAAAGCTGCCAGGTGTTAGCTTTGACACATTGTAAGGCTGATTTATTGTCCCTAGATCTTCCATTAATCTACTTATTTATTTTTACATTTGCTTCATCTGAAAAGATTAGGGCGCCCTCTTTCATCTAACCAGACATTGTTATCGTGTCAGCATTAAAATTTGTACAGCACGTGGGCAATATGTTGTAATGATAATAACAATAACAATAATGGTATTAATAACATTAATAATGGAGGTATGTATAGTAATGAATACGTGAAGAAGAAGTTGACTGGTCAGAGGAAAATCAGGAAATAATAGGATGTCATCAGATGAAAGGAAATGTTCAAATGTGTGTGAAATCTTTGGGACTTAACTGCTAAGGTCATCAGTCCCTAAGCTTACACACAACCTAAATTATCCTAAGGACAAACACACACACCCATGTCCGAGGGAGGACTCAAACCTCCGCCGGGACCAGCCGCTCAGTCCATGACTGTAGCGCCTTAGACCGCTCCGCTAATCCCGCGCGGCAGATGAAAGGAAGAAACCGGAAACAGTAATGTATCAGAAAAGTCCTGACAGTTACAGTGCGACAGAAATATTGACCTCCTAGAGGACAGGAAGATAACAGCCGGTAAGTGTTGAGAAGGAAGCTACGACGACAATGAAAGCTTCTTGAATGCAGAGTAGTTTTGGATATGATGCAGGTTACATGGTAATTTCTTCCACAATCGCACGATTGAAATGGAGAAGGATGTGGAGGAAGATTTAGTATTAAGCAAAGGAACAGTCAAGATGCCGGACGTATCCGTTCTGGTACCGCAGTTATGGAATGATGATAGAGATTTTACACAACAGGAGAAGTACTGAGGACGCCAATGATCAAAAAACTGATGAGGTAAACAAAGGGTGTGAAACTCACGCCGCTTACCCTGTCGCATACAACGCAACTGAGTATACGAAGAACTGATGCGAGCAAACAGTCGAATCTTGAGCACACATCTTACACAAGAGTTCATAGCTTGCGCGAGTCGTCCGGTATTTCCACTATTTACACCGTAATGAACGACAGGTTCAAAAATGGCTCTGAGCACTATGCGACTTAACTTCTGAGGTCATCAGTCGCCTAGAACTTAGAACTAATTAAACCTAACTAACCTATGGAAATCACACACATCCATGCCCGAGGCAGGACTCGAACCTGCGACCGTAGCGGTCGCTCGGCTCCAGACTGTAGCGCCTAGGACCGCACGGCCACTCCGGCCGGCAACGACAGGTTTGGAAGGATTAATGAATGGACTGGTTCGAAGGGGAAATACTTCTCTAAATTTCCGGACTTAATGTAGGCAGAACAAGGCTTTCCTGCGAATTTTTAGAATCATTGGGAGAATTGGTAAGCTTACTACTATTCAAGTTGGGCTGTGGAGTTTAAGAAGGTGGAGACTTCCTAACAGACTTTCGATAAAATATCATCCACACAATCACGAAGAGAGCATAGGCATACAACTGCGTGAACTATTGCTCAAACATGTTAAGAGCTCATGCATCTATGTTACGGATAAGAAGGATATACAGAAGACTGGAAGAGAAAACGGAGGAACCGTTGAATGAAGATCAGTTTGGCTTTCGGAAAGTTACAAGCACCAGAAAGGCAGGTTTCATGTTGCACTTCATAATGGAAGCAAGACTCAAGAAAAATCAAAACATCCTGTCGACTTAGAAATGACATTAGACCAGTATAAAATATTCGAAATTCAGCGTATAAAAGGAGTAAGCTATATGGAAATACGGGTAATATACAACATGTACAAGATCAAGAGGAACCGATAAGAACGGAAGACCAACAACGAAGAGTTTGGATTAAAAAGGGGTTAAGACAGAAATGCAGTCTTTCGCTACTACTGCTCAATCTGTATATCGAAGAAGCAGCTACGGATATAAAGGAAAGGTTCAAGAGTGGAATTATAATTCATTGTGAAAGAATGTCAACGACGCGATTCGCTGATGACATTGCTATCCTTAGTGAAAGTGAAGAAGTATTACACGATCCATTGAATGGATACAACAATCTAATGATTACGGAACACGAAAAGTAAACCGAAAAAGGAAGGACAAGATTGGCGATAAATTTCACATCAAAAATGGTGACAACAAAGTAGACGAGGTTAAAGAATTCCGTTAGCTTGAAAGCAAAATAACACGAGACGAACAAGGTAAGTGGGACATAAATGTGAGAATAGCGCAAGCGAAGAGGGCATTCCTGACCAAATAGGTCTGCTAGTATCAAACATAGGGCTTAATTTAAGGAAGAAATTTCTGAAAATGTACATTTGGATCAAACAGTTGTGTGGTAGTGTATCATGGCTGTTGAAAAACCGGTAAAGAAAGGAATCAAAATGTTTGAGATGTGGTGCTACAGAAGGATGTTGAGAATTAGATAGACTGATAAGATAAAGAATGAGGATTTTTCAAGCCGATTCGGCGAGTAAGAAACCTTGGGAAAACACTGACAAGAAGAAGGAACTGAATGATAGGACTTGTGTTAAAACAACAGGGTAGAGCTTCCATGATACTAGAGAGAGCTGTAAAGGGTAAAAGCTGTAGGGGAAGTCAGAAATTAAAATGTAGCAAACAAATAGTTGAGGAAGGTGCAAATGCTACTTTGAAGTAAATAGATTGGCACAAGGCAGGAATTCGTAGCCAGACCAAACCAGCAGAAGGCTGATGTTTCGCGAACTCAAATGGGAGGGGAGACGACGTTCTTTTCGCGAAACACTAGTTTAGAGAAACAGCATTTGAAGCTGCTTGCAGAATAACTTTACCGGCGCCAACGTACATTTTGCATAATGACCAGGAAGATTAGAAAAATTAGGGCTCTTACGTAGGCATATAGGCAGCAGTTTTTCTCTCGTTATGTTCACGAATGGAACAGGAAATAGTTACTGTAATAGTGGTGGTATAAGGTACCCGCCATCTTGCACCGTACAGTGGTTTGAGGAGTATTATGTTGATGAAGATGTAGACCCAAACATAACAGTATTGGATGAACTGTTTCACGAAAATGCCCGTTGATCAGTTTTCGGCGTGGTGTATGGATGACTTGTGATTCCTTGAGGTTTAGTTTAGGACTAAGGTTTTGTGCACGTCGTGATACTGGCATGTACGAGAAATTTTCATAGGGCTGGGACTACTAGGTATCGCCTGCACGCAAGTGAGAGTTATAAGAGCGAAGTATAGATGAAACATTGTGGATATACGGCGGTAAAAACAATGAACAAAGTGCGGAACCGCGAGGGATTCCGTAAAATACACTTTTCCTAGGCACAGATGAATCCTTGACGTCTGTTTTTGAGTCAGTTGTCGAACCACAGTACTGCACTGTTCAAGAAATTCAACTGTTCCATTTTAATAAGTAATATATCGAAATCAACAGCATTAAAATCTTACTAGAATCAGTGTTAAAATGTCCATAACTTGCTTGAAGTCGTCAATCACTTTGATTAAAGTAGTTTCTATGGCATGGTGATTTCGGAACACTGATTGATATTGAACATTGATGATATAAGTTTTAAGGTAATCCGTCAACTGATAATGAACAATGTATCCGTAGCTTAAGATACTGCGGATAATATGCTGGTCAGCTTATAGTCGTCTGATAACTTCGATTTATCATTCTTGGGTATTGGCTAAATTAATCTTTACTTCCACTCAGTACGATATGTATCACAAGCAAGAGTGAGACTACCTACAGTCTCAGAAGAGAATGTTACGGTTTCTTTCCGTAGTGTGCATGTAGAAACATGTTTTAAGAAAAAGGCGTTTGTCGAGATGGTGCTGTGTCGTGTTTCATATTTATCGCAGCTTGAGAACTGGCTGCCGTTGAGTGGAAAACGTTTAATTCGCCTGCAGCAAACAGCGTCAGATTTTGCCTTCCTCTGTCGAAGCAGATCAGTTTTTTTTTTCTTTTTTCTCGTGGCCTACAGGATTCGACACGCTACATACAGCGGAGCGAGTATGCCTGATGTCGTTACATGCGTTCTGATTCGCTTTATTCTGCAACTTCTTACATACTTCATGTAATTCAAGAGTCGGATTTTACTTGAATATTTTATGAGCAGAATCTCGTTTATTCGCTGTCTGGTGTAGTTCTGCAGTTATGAATGGACCAGAATTCTCTTTACCTTGCCAGATCGTTTAGAGGCATGTTTGTTATATACTGCAATACGTTTGCGACTAAATTCTTCTTACTTTACAGAATAATGTCTCCACAGCGCAAAGGCTTGAGTAACTGGAAAGAAGTACAGGTGTCTCCTGACAATAAGGAAGATAAAAGAAAAGAGGCACAAAATTACAAGCCAAAATTTTTAGTATCAGTTTGCTGCAGCATTCTCGAAAATACTCTCAGTTCGAATACCGTTAAGTTTCGCTAAGACGGAAAAGTTTCTGTCCATAAACCAGCGCGGACTTAGAAAGCACAGCTGATGTGAAACTCAGCTTGTCCTTTTCTCGCACGATATCCTGAGAACCACTGATGAAGGACAACAGGCAGATTTCGTACAGTATTTCTAGACCATCCGAAAGTTTGTGACACGGTGCCCCATTGCAGGCTTTTACGACAGGTACTACCTTATGTAACAGGTTCCCAGATATGTGATCGGTTCCAAGAGTTCTTAAGTAATATAACACAAAAAGTTGTCCTCGACGTAGTCGAGGTATCGCCTGGAGTGCCCCAGGGAAGTGTGATAGGACCTCTCTTATTCTCTATATACATAATGATATGACGGACAGACTGGGCAGCAATCTGTGGCTGGTTGTCTATGGCACTCAGGTGTACGGGAAGGTGTCGTCGTTGAGTTTAGGAGGATGCAAGACGACATGTAGAAAATTTCTAGTTGAGCTGATAAATGGTAGCTTGCTCTAAATGAAGAAAATTTTTTTCTAATGCATATGAGTAAAAAAAACAATCCCATAATGTTCGAATATGCATTAGCAATGTGCTCCTTGATACAGTCACGTCGATTAAACAGGCGTAGCGTTGCGAAGTGATACGAAAGAGAATTAGCACGTAGGGACGGTAGGAGGGAAGGCGAATCGTCGACTTCAGTTTATTGGGATAATTTTAGGAAAGTGTTGTTCATCTGTGAAGGAGGCCGCATATTAGGCTCTAATGCGATCTATTCTTGAGTACTGCTCGAGTGTTTGGGATCCTTACCCGGTCTGATTAAAGGAAGACGTCTAAACAATTCAGAGGCGGGTTGCTCGATTTTTTACCGGTAGATTCGATCAACACGTGAGTATTACACAGATGCTTCGTGAACTCAAATGGTAATCCCTGGAGGGAAGACGACACTCTTTTCGCAAGGCACTATTGGGGAAATTTAGAGAACCGGCATTTAAGGCTGGCTGCAGAGTCGTTTTTCCCTCGCTCCGTTTGCGAGTGGAAGAGGAAAGGAAATGCCCAGCAGTGGTATAAGGTACCCTCCGCCATGCACCATTCGGTGGTTTGCGGAGCATGTATGTAGATGCAGTATGTAGATGTAGAACGTCAGCTCATTGCTGATATCCAAGCATGGCCTATCTTAACAGTTATTTTGTAGGGCACCACGGTTAACCATTGTACGTTTTTGAAGGTTATTTGGACAGATTTTTCTGTTGTGCTCCGCACTGAGTACATTAAGAGCATCACATCATGAGTAGAACAGCTTATGGTAGAAGTCTGACTGGCGAGGATTACTTTAACTGTCCTCTTCATTGCGTTTCTATCTATAAGGATCTGGCTGTGTGGCGTGTGCCAGTGCAGAGGCATTGAAGTGAAATAATTAGAGTGGAATAGTGTCCTTAAATTCTCTGCAGAGCGAGATTTTAATTACTGGCATGTATCTGTGTCTCCCATAATAATTTCATGCTCGAATTGCGACATTAGCGAGGACAAGGCTGGCTGGAAAGTTGGTGAAGCACCTGTTCTGGGTGACTTCGATTTATCACTCTTGGCTATTGACGTACGCTAAGTTATCCTGGGAATGTAAAATCAGTATGTAGACAGAGAAGATGGCAACTAACACGTTCCTCTCCTTACCACACACTCTACGGCCGGTGATGCTGCATGTTTGTGGGTATAGCTGCATGTCTATTATCACCTACGAATGCTCCTTGCTTTCTTTTCCTGTCCATGTATCAAACTTACATATATATTTAAATAACCTGTATTAAATATTTGACCTAATTAAACTTTTACATACTATGAGTTTACGACAATGCTGAACAATATACCATTGCTGCAACCTTTGCAACCTGACGGGGCCAACAGCACTTGCAATATTTTGTGCTTTGGACTCGTTACGGGAAAATTAATGGACAGATTTTTTAACATCCTGAAAATCTCGTTTTCAGTTCAGAATATTTATAACGCGGGATAAATGTCACACATGAGAAGCAGGTCAAAGCGAGCGAAGTGTGAAAATTGGGCTGGTGGTTAGCATTTGGAAGTACGGCGCAGATAGCTATCTGACAGCCCTGATTTTGGTTTTCTGTAGTTTCCCCAAATCACTTCACTAAATATGTGGGAAATTTCTTTTAAAAAATCTCGTTGTCGATTACCCACTCATTCCTGTCAAACAGAGCGACATATTAAAAATGAAGTTACACTGTTTCAACACGAATACTAAGCTGTGGAAATCTACCTAATGCTGCAGTAATTTCGAAAAAGTTATGTCCCTTAACGTAATAGCACACTAAATTCGCCTTGTTAAACACACATTGCAACCCTTGAAAGAGAAAGGCTTCAAACACTATTCACTTAACGACACTGACATAGATCATCCTCTCTAGACAATAAGCCGTATATTGGATTGTGCCGTTTCTGTGCGACACGATGTTGGTGCTACTCACCACTTCCGAAAGCGTTGATATCTGCCTCTGCAGGACATTCACGTTGGCCCTTTGAGATCCGATGCGTATTGATCGTCTTAATTTACTCTGTTCGTCCTGTGAAAAGAGGTAAATATTACTTACAGTAAGATATGTAACGGTAAGCCGGGTTCCAGACTTTTTGGTAGAAGCTTATTAAGTCTCACCTGCATTGATTTTCTCCTGCTTATTGATCGCTTGATGCCGAAATCTTCAGTCTCGGTCTCTTCTTCGGCACTAGACACCAGTTTGGAAAAGCTGACACCGCTCCGAAGAATCTCCTCGAAAGTTCCCTGGCACTCTACGTTCCCCTGCTCCGCAAAGGTTCATTTGTAACGCGATATACTTAATGAGCTGCAGCCATTCGAGTATCAAAAGAGATCAACGCACCTTGTTTAGTATCATAATACTGTCGGCACCCTGGAGGTACTGGAGTTGATGTGTGACCAGAATTCTTGTCTTTCCACTCAGATAGGAGTTAATGCATTCGGCGAAAAGATGTTTGCCGACGTGGGTGTCCACAGCAGACAAGGGGTCGTCCAGCAGGTACACGTCCGCCTCTCTATACACAGCCCTGCAAAAATGATGTGGCACAATGGGGTTGTTCAACATTTTGATCACTCTCGTGAAAAGAACAAATTTATTTAAAACTCTATCACTTTTATTCACACCATCTGTCTGTTCTTGACGTCATTTCTTAGTGTAACAGGAATTAGCCACATAGCATGCTGCACAGGTATCCTGTATTCGTGAAAATGACTAGAAGCTGTTTTTCTAGTTATAAATTTTAGAAATACGACAATAATTATTATTTTCAGTAATTGCCTCCTTACTCTATTCAAAATCCAGTACGGAGAATTTTTTCTAACTCAATACATTCCGTGTGGTTACAGCGGAATCTCTGAAAATAACCTCTGCTATCGTAACATAAACGTTAAAAATTGAGAAGAAGGAAATATACAGTTTACGTTAGCTACAATTCATCTACCTGCAAAGGGTTGTGAATACGATTTATGAGACAAGGGAAATAGGCGCGAGTGGTGCATCATAGTACAGGAATGCCCAGATATTGATGCTTATTGTCTCAAGTCGGGAAGATTATTTGTTATTAGGTGTACCACTGAAATTATCAACGATGTTTATCCGGTAAAGAAGAACAAGTAACAAGTTCTTCTCTGGTGAGCCTGAGGTTTGCATAACGTCATAACATGGCAACACCTTTATACTTTTACAATAATTATTTGCAAATTGCTTGTTTTTTCTTGATTATGTAAGTTCACGACAAGTTTGTTTCACAATATGTGCCATTATTACGAGTTTTTGTTGACATTACATTTATAAATTATTTTATTCTACATCTTCTTAGTAGTACTATGGGATTTTTAAATGTTGTCACGTCCATAAATAATCTTGGAACGTAACTTTTTTTACGTACTATGCTGTTAACAGAAATCACATATTCACTTTCTATAGAAATTTCGTGTTATTTTTGACAGTTGTAAAATGACAGATCATTCCAATGATGCTTTAGGTTCACAATTAAATTACATCTTAGGTAGACATGGAGTAGAAATATGTCTGAAGTTATCACTACGTTTGGCTCATGTTGTCAACATTAAGCTGAAATTGTCACCTGATCTCAGGACGACGTTGTTTGTTTAAGGCCACATTGGCCGTCATGTCACGTCACGTCGAAATGTTTCACAATGCATTTCAAATGGCGACATTCACACAGGCCGTCAACGGACCGTAACGTCACAGCACGGCACGTCGAGGTTTCTGGGAAAGAAGAGTTTGACGGCATCGTCGTCCGCTAAAAACGTAAGTTAACCTATTTTCTCCGCACTCACTTATGCTATAGTAGTACATATTGTTCTTCTGTTTCTTCTTGATCTTCATGTTATTATTATGCTTTGTTTTAGTGGCAAATTGTGAATGTTCCATCACGACCTGGGTTAATTTTTTCATTCGGAGTTCTTAAACAAGCTGATGCCCTTAATGTATATAAAAAAGATTGTCAGTTAACGAAGCATTTTCCATTAAATAACGTTTTAAGTGAAAAACTCAGCTTCACTGAAGGAGAAAATACAGTTGTTTATGACGTTATTAGTTACATAAGAACAAAAGTTTATGGATAAGGTAAACAGACTCCATGTATTCCATTATAGCTACTGTTTGAGGACACATTATGAAGTTTCTTTTGGCCATTAATAAACGTTGTCGTTGACAGTTCCTCAGTTCCGTTACTATACTCTGACTTGTTGTTTCAAGAATAAAGGTAAGAGCCCACTACATTCCAGGTATCAAGTGCAAATTACTATGGTGTCTACAAAAAGCCTATACCAAATCCACAGCACTTTCTATAGAACCTGGATGTGGAAGTTTGGTTTCTGTGTATAGAACTGCAGCATGTCTGCAGATTCATGTGCTTTGCATCGTCCGCCATATTCTAGTTTGGCAAATAAATTTCCATCGATCTATGCGTGACAAAGAATTGCAGACTGATTTTTTGTTTTGAATTATATGTCAACGTGTGATGTAATAGGCTGATATGAGAGCGGAAACGGAATGTATTTTCTTTTCGTATTCTAGTGAGATTTCCTAGCAGTCATGTTGCAGTTTCACAAGAAGCGAAATATGAACATCTAGGGCTGGCACGATCAGGCAGCTGAAGTTCAATATCCGGGTAGTATATAAATCGCCGCTCTAAATCATAGAGTAAATATCTCTGGAGTGAGCATTCACATGCGCAGAACAGATTTTGTGTTGTCAACATACATTGCCGGCCTGGTCACGTGTTCTCGGGACGTCGTCTGTTTGTCCGTATAGCGCCCTGTATACGTATTTGGAATGTCACTACATCCCTAGTACAGACGGATTCTTTTCGTACGTGTCGTGGATTATTTATATATGTTGCGCTGACATTTTAACAGTATCCATTTGATACCGGAAATAAACCAGCTACGTAACTTTTAAGGACAAGTGATATTGCAATCTGCATCTTTGCGATAGGTATCACAGTTCAGATGCACTCGATTTTTGGTAGTTTTCGGTATGATAGGGCACTTTATAGTATTACAGAGCCTGACGTACATTTTTGCAGTGATAGTCTTGCAAAACGACTTGACAGTACGCTAGTACTTTTGCAAGTGTCCGAAAAACACCGAATTTGCCACACATTAGCGATTATATCCCTGCTAATTCGTCCTTTTTTCTGCTGTTTTCTCGTTTTTGCGACCTAAAGCACAATTTTTCTTACTGGTGACACTTTGAAGTATTTATTTAAAGCATTTTACGTACTTGCTCCCAGTTTATTAAACTAATAGTAGTCTGAGTAATCTATATACATAATCGACAAGTCACTGATAAATGCATGGAGGATAGTGTTTGCTGAAACAACTAACAATTCCCTTTCCTGTTTCACTAGCAAATTTAAGAGAGGAAGCGATTGTTTGTAAGCTTTTGTACGAGCCGTAATATCTATTATATAGTCATAAAATCGTAGAAAAATAGGTCTACAGAATCAAGCCTTAATTATAATGCCTCTCGAAATTTTTAAACATATACAGTGTCTCTTACTAATATGATAACTATAATTAGAGCTACGTGGGGACTAGTGCAGCAGGGGATACAACCCGTCGGCTTTGAACAATGACGTCACAAGTCGCCAGAGAGCATGTATTACAGAGATGAAAGAGCTGAGGAGAATGTTGAGAAACAAAGGAATGCGAGAGAGATAAACATTGATCTTGTCAAAAGCATAAGAGTTTTTTGACTTAAAAAAAAAAATCTCACGAGATAGAATAAACTGATCCTACTTTATTAAGCAATATCTTGTCAAAAGCCGAGAAGCGATTGTTCTTAATGTTCTAGCTCCCTTCAGTACGTAATAAGTGTTTTTTGACTTTTTTTAAAAAAAAATCTCACGAGATAGAATAAAGTGATCCTACTTTATTAAGCAGCTCCCTTCAGTACCTAATAACTGTTTTTTGCCTTAAAAAAAATCTCACGAGATAGAATAAACTGATCCTACTTTATTAAGCAATATCTTGTCAGAAGCCGAGAAGCGATTCTTCGTAGTGTTGTAGCTGCCTTCAGTAGCTGATAAGTGTTTTTTGGCTTTAAAAAAAAATCTCACGAGATAGAATAAACTGATCCTACTTTATTAAGCAATCAGTAAAAAAACGAAATGGAAAGATAACAGCAAAAGCTGTTATGTTTTAGTTTAGTTTTTTTATTGATTGCTGAATAAAGTAGGATCAGTTTATTCTATCTCGTGAGATTTTTTTTTAAAAAAAGCCAAAAAACACAATCCACATTACCTCAATATCATTACGAAAAATATTAAGTACCGGACGAATAAAAAACAAACAAGTTAATTAAATCACACATTTAATGATGCACCGAATATCAAGCGATCGCTTTTAGATTAACATTCAATTATTTTAATGATAGTGCTTATTAGAACACAGAACTGCTTTATTATCTATGCCTCGAAGTGAAGACATTAGGATCTATGACTAAGGAATGACGTCATTGTTCAAAGCCGACGGGTTGTATCCCCTGCTGCACTAGACCCGCTACGTGGTATGTACCCATGAAAAGTTACTATCCCTCCTTTCACATATTTTTCTTTGCATCCGTAGCAACAACAGTAATTCATCGTCGCTATTACACTATCAACAAACGGTGAAACACAGAAAAAACTCTTGATATAAACTTCAAACGCTGCGGAAAGCACACACGCACGGTGAAGTCCCGGAAACACGTGACAATCCTGGTCTAATGACAACATGCGCAGAACGCAATGCTCACTCCAGAGATATTTACTCTATGCTCTAAATGCTCAATCAAAATCTAATATATGTCGGCAGACAGAGATATTGTTTGCCAGAGATATTGTGCCATGGAGTTGTCATGGCGTCAAAAACTTAAAGCCGACATCCGCCACCAAAACTAAGCCCCGAAACATTACATTCAGGTGTTTTGATTATTTCAGGTTGTGAAAGCTTTATGATCAAATATGCCAGGTTGCGTCGTTTATACATGTCGTATTCGTTCTGATTTTAGTGTAAAGCCCTTTTTTGGAAAGTGTTTCGTTAAAATGAATAAAATACAGATTTCCCAAAAGAAAACAAATGAATATCGATTGAATAAAGTAACAGCTGCTGCCGTAGTATACTTCATTGGCTGAGATATTAGAAAGCTGTTAACCCATACACATTGGTTTCTCAATCACAGATTTTCTGGACTTCAGACGTACAGAACATATAATCTACTAAAACTTGTCCGCTTTCCTTTTATGTAGTTCACTTGCAGTTTGTTCACTTTAAGTCGTTAGATGTTGTTTCTGCTTATTCAAAGTCTGTATCAGAGTTCCACCTTTCTCGTTGCTTATCTGTAAATCAATTTTAGAGCAGTGCGTTATAGTTAGCCAGAAAAAGCAGTCAATACTGTTCATATGATGCTGTGTTTGAAGGATTTTTCTCTAAATATAACAGGTGTAACATCCGAATATTAGGTTCTTCTGGTATATATAACAGTCATGAATGCTATAATGTGCTGATGCATTTTAAATACGGTTTCTCCATTAAGTTTGTTTGGTCTGCTATTTTGCATATATATTGCAATAAATAATTTCGGTGTGAGATGGAATATTATGAGCTCTGTTGTTAAGTTTGAGCCTCTTTTGTCAATTTCTGGTAGCTTTAATGTTTTAGCGTTGAATAGAGCTGGGGTAGATGGGAGTATGTCCGTTCATTATTTAATAATATCCATTCAAATGTGGAAATCGAGGTACAAAATTATTATTGTCCTATGGTATCTTTTGCTGTAGAGAAGGCGAAGGAGTATAGCGGTTCTTAGGGGCTGTAAAAGGAGGTAAGTGAAAACGGATT